>NW_026273353.1:0-100000 GCF_020536995.1 Dreissena polymorpha | reverse complement strand
TTGCGCACTTTCATCGCCTATTGGGGGCTGTCAATTTTTTTCTTAACAAAAAAAACGTTAAGAACCCCGGTATATTGATAGGAAGAATTTGTCACTCGAAACACTTGTCCTAAGCATGAACACACAGTTAAACATTACCCTCAATAGTAGTATGTACTCGAGGAACCGTTTGGCTTCTACGAAAACCATTGTCGTCTGAAGAGCTTGTTTTAGATTATTCAACTTTACACTCATAATCTATCATTGTAACACAATTGTTAACTCTTCAAAACAATCCCAACAGTATTATATGCCAAGAATTTGTAGTTGATCTTGGCGTTTATAGTCATAAATGTATACATATGTTTTCCATATATATAAATGTCATCTATACCCAAAGACGGGCCTTCGTATAACTGCATATATTATTTTTACCATTATAACTCGATTCATTATAATATAACATCCTTAAAGGAAATCGCACTGCCTGACGTTTTAACTGCTTATTAGTCATGCTATGTCGGACCGTATTTGGTACAAAAACGAATATGTACAAGTTTGTACCATATTCGGCCGAATATGGTACAACTGTCTAATTGTACCATATACGTATCTGCAGTTTTGGGGTAAAATGCCTGACCGAATATGGTACAAACTTGTACCATATTCGGATGAAAAATGTACCACATTCGTTCCGAATATGATACACACTCATCATCGTAATCATCATCATCATCATCATCGTTATCTCATCATCATCATCATCATCATCATCATCGTTATCTCATCATCATCATCATCATCATCATCATCATCATCATCATCATCATCATCATCATCATCATCACATCAATTATCAACACCCCAATGATCATCATCGTTGTTATCTTTACCAACACCACCATCATCATCACCATCAAAACCAACATCATCATATCCATTATCATGATCGTAATGGTGATCACAAAAGTTTTTTTGTGATGATAATGACAGCGATGTTTTCGGTCGATAATGAGGATGTTGTGATGATGATGACGACGATGAGAATATCATCATCATCATCGGCCAATAAACATCGCCATCATCATCATCACAAATATTTTGTTATCATCATCATCATTATCATCATCGTCGGCCGATAAACATCGCCGTCATCATCATCTAAAAACTTATCATCATCATTATAACCATCATCATCGTCCGATAAACATCGCTGTCATCATCATCCCAAAACGTTTGTTATCATCATCATCATCATCATCATTATCATCATCATCATCATCATCACCACAATCATCAAACCCCAATCATCATAACCACTGTCATCATCATCACCACCACCATCATCATCACAATTGTTTTACCATCATCATCATCACAAATGTTTTGTCATCATCATCATCACATATTCATTTTACATTTTGTATTTTATAATTTGTTTCATTCAAGAGATTCAACAAACTTGTACTTTTTTCATTTATTGGTATACTGACAGGATTTTTCAAAGTAATATTGAAGAACATAGAACAGCATTTAAATTTTAATCCAACTGTAGCATTTTGACAAGACATAATATACATATATACATTCATTTTAGTAGCAGCCAAAATATCCCAAATGTGCTTCGTAAAAAGTTACCAGTAAATGAGCAAATGACAACAAATTTCCGGTAGAAGAACATAATCATCAATCACAAAAATAACATAACAGGTTTCCAAACACCGATATACATGTATATTTCACCTGTAATGTCTGTACATGACATCTATGATATCATACCAACCGATTCCACTAACACGCAAACGCAGCCATGCGTTTGCCCATTTTGGCCCCTTGATGATTTCTTTTATTGCCGAAATAAGACCGCTGTTTCTGCCCGCTCTTGTTAATAGGAAACGAACGCTAACAGGATTTCTGTTACTAGTATCTAGTCCAATATCCGGCCGAATGTAAATTCTAGGTGTTTGCAAACTCATTGACCTTATTAAATCTCTAAAGGGTTTGCCGACCTTCGCCAACACAAACTGGATTGACGGGTTTGATTGTATGCAGAACTTAAAAATTTCAACTTGAATGTGAAGTGGTAACATCAGAAATGGAAAAGTCGTTCGCTTCTGTGCCCTCCTATTGTTTATCATATCTTGAAGCTCTTTCAGGGCTGAACACACAGAGACGTCACCGTTGTCGCCAGAGTCACCGTTGTCGCCGGAGTCACCGTTGTCGCCAGACGCAGCGTTGTCGCCGGAGTCACCGTTGTCGCCGGAGTCACCGTTGTCGCTGGAGTCACCGTTGTCGCCGGAGTCACCGTTGTCGCAAGAGTCACCGTTGTCGCCAGACGCAGCGTTGTCGCCAGATGCAGTGTTGTCGCCAGACGCAGCGTTGTCGCCGGAGTCACCGTTGTCGCCAGACGCAGCGTTGTCGCCGGAGTCACCGTTGTCGCCGGAGTCACCGTTGTCGCTGGAGTCACCGTTGTCGCCGGAGTCACCGTTGTCGCAAGAGTCACCGTTGTCGCCAGACGCAGCGTTGTCGCCAGATGCAGTGTTGTCGCCAGACGCAGCGGTGTCGCCGGAGTCACCGTTGTCGCCAGAGTCACCGTTGTCGCTGGAGTCACCGTTGTCGCCGGAGTCACCATTGTCGCAAGAGTCACCGTTGTCGCCAGACGCAGCGTTGTCGCCAGATGCAGTGTTGTCGCCAGACGCAGCGGTGTCGCCGGAGTCACCGTTGTCGCCAGAGTCACCGTTGTCGCCAGACGCAGCGTTGTCGCCTGACGCAGCGTTGTCGCCAGACGCAGCGCTGTCGCCAGAGTCACCGTTGTCATACGACTGTTCTAAGCGTGATATTATGTCCTTGTACACGCGTTGATTGATACGGATACTAACGTAATGCATGCCAAATCCTTCTCGGAAATACCCCAATGCAATTGTTCCAACATCACCATCGAACTTTCCATCTGCTGACACAATTGATGAGTGTTCTAGTCCTCGGGTAGAAACTACCAGGCATTGCAAATTATATCCTCTCATAAGTGCAATGAGCGTGAGGTTGTCGCCGTATGTCCCATTCTTAGACATATTCTTAACGTATTCATCAAATGTTTCATCATAGACAAAAGTTTCATAGAAATATCTGTTTTCTACAATGTGATGGACTGCTTCCTTACGTAAAGCATCTACGTCTTTGTATATACCAATTTTACCAAGTTGATGCGATATAGCAGCAAATTGACAATTTCCATCCGGATTTGGGTCCATGGCAATATTCACCCCATCCAACAACTGCAGATTTTCATGGTGTGTTAAAACATGATAGTACTTAGTTCTGTGATTTTGTTTCTCTGAGCGGTTCTGTTTTAATGAATGTTTTTTAATTTTTCGTTGTTTCTCTAACGCAACAGTTAGGCTAGTCATGTTTTCGACCCCAACCGATTTGCTTACGAATCCAAGTTCGGGTTTGTTCGGTACTTGAAATGACACGATATAAACACCATTTCGTTTTACTTTTTCTACCTTGCCTTCGATAACATATCTTTTGGTTGGCACCCTGGATTTTCGAAAGGGATAG
This sequence comes from Dreissena polymorpha, assembly GCF_020536995.1. NCBI lineage: Eukaryota > Metazoa > Mollusca > Bivalvia > Myida > Dreissenidae > Dreissena > Dreissena polymorpha. The sequence continues at coordinate 96,460 of NW_026273353.1, read as the reverse complement.
CGAATTAATACTGTCTCTCCTACTTTGTACTTGCTTGGGGAAGTTGCGTTTTTCAACAGCGACCTGTAAGCCTTTTTATTTGCTCGCCGTATGGTTTTCTTTATTTCACGAGAACTATGACGTTCTTTGGTAAAAACATGACTTCTTCCGTAGTAGGCTTTAAAGGGCGTGAGACCCCCAAGAACTCGTTTGAAACTTGTGTTTATGGCATAGGCTAAATCTTGAAGCCCTTCGACCCAGTTAAATCCACGTTTACTTTTTGTTGCAAATAGAATCTTGGCCTTTATAACACTGTTTGACCTTTCACACTTGCCCTGTGATTGAGGATGATACGGCCTACTATTGATCATTTTGATGTTGTACTTGTTCAACAAAAGTTTCATACTAGGGCCTTTAAATTCCAGTCCGTTGTCACATTGGATGATGTCAGGGGCAAGGTTAACCATCAACACGTCCTCTAATGCCTTTGCAACTTTACGCGAACTCTTCGTTTTCAGGGGTTTTGGCATACGTACCTAGAATAAACGTCCACGACTTGTAGAATATAACTGTATGTGGACCCCTTGTAGCTAACACTTTGATTTTTCATGTTAATTATGTCAATCTGCCATCTTTTGCCTGGTTCCTCTTCTGTAATTGTCTTTGGCTTTGGCTTGTTTGTAAATCTCGGATACTTCTCATGGTAATACTTGCTATTGTACAGTATTTCAAGGATAGCTTGTTCCGAGAACCCCGTGTAATTTACTTTCAGTTTGTTGTAAATAACCCTTGCTCCACATCCTTTGTTTTCCATGAACATCTTCTCAACAAATCTAGGAAGATCTTCTTTCACAAGGACTTGCTTTCCGCCACACAATAAAGAACCCCGGTCACCAAGCTCGAAGTCCTTACGTTTTCTAATCATGGCCAAACAATTATTCTCTTCAGGTGTCCGTTTCTTCACAGGGACATCGAACGATCCGTTTAAACATCTGACAATAATGTCGTACTTCGACCTGGGCAAGCACCCTAATTGCTTCCTTTTTCTCCTAATTGCTTCCTTCATCTGAAATAATATAATAAGTTATTATACATTTATACTTCATTAGTTAATAGAGCTTGTATTGAACACCGCGTGTCGAAAACGAATGTCTCACGACATGAGCTGAGCTAAAATCACTCGTCTGATAGCTCCGCTAAAATTTACAATCCGAACTTCCGGGCAATATGCGCAATGAAAGTAGCAAGGACTTCATGTAAAGTTTCATTGAAATCCAACCGAATTCAAATTCAGGGGAAAAATAGCGGGCAAACTTATGGCGGTCAACGGACAAACGGTCTGTAGAAACCAATGCTACGTGGATGGAAGGGATATAAAGAAGGGGCCCTGGGGGCCTAGGTCGCTCACCAGAAGTCACGACTAGGCAGGGTTCGAAGGTCAAAGACCTATAAACTCCATAAAATTTAAAATGTTCAAATCTACAGATTACAGGAGCTCGATCTGATTTTGGTGGAAAATACACTTTCGAAAAAATGACTGTAGCTTAAATATTTTAGCAGTTTAGGAGTTACGCACCCGGAAGGAATGCCACGGACAATTGGATAGACGGACGGACAACTGCAAATGCACTCTGAGGGGGGGGGCATAAAACATAAAAATCAATGCATGTTAAAACATCAATGCATATTAAGACAACTGAAAATTAAAATTATGTACAGTACTTACTGTCAAGAATTCTTTTGAAGTTTGAAGAAAGTTTGGATTTCAATTCTTTCTAGTCGAAAATCACAACTTTTCTTGCCGACCGCCAAGTCAAATATGGTTACTGACTTCTGAGTAAGACTCGTGTGCAAAATTCCCGCCTTTTTAAAGCGGCACGTTATCAAAGAAAAAATCGGAAACTTCAAAGCTTTGTCGGCTTCTCAGCAATATGACGTCGGAACGACAAATCAACTTTACAAAGTAATGTTTAGGAATACAGTCACACCTGTCTAAAGCAGCCAGTCAAACATCCTTATTTTTGGAGAGATATATTCATTTAAAAGAGCTCAAAATCTCTTAAATCGGATTTTGGTGAAAATACACTTTCGAAAAAAAAAGTTTTAAAAATTTGAAAATTGCTATTAATGATCTCCACGAAAGTATCTGGCCCGCCCGGGAATCGAACCCAGGCCGCCTGCGTGCCAATCTGACGCGCAACCGACTGAGCTAGCCGGCGAAACAGTTACACAACCAGCAAAATCCATGTAAAGTGTGGTTAGGTTAGCTGTTTCTGTTACTGCTAGTTACGACGACGACGAAGACGACGACGACGACGACGACGACGATGATGATGATGATGATGATGATGATGATGATGATGATGATGATGATGATGATGATGATGATGATGATGATGATGATGATGATGATGATACTTTTGTCACTTCCAACATTAGGTTAATACAATGTATTTGAGTTTGAAAAAAAGTTTACACATCGGCAGACTATTTCATTTATTAAGAAATACATAATTTATGTACCATATACGTAGGCCATTTTCATTTTTATGAGTTTTTTTGGTATGTACCAAATACGTTTTGGCGAGCATAGAAAAACTTATTCCAACCGAATATGGTACAATGTTTGTACCATATTCGGTCGAAAATTATACCATCTTCGGTCCGAGTATGGTACATTTGTACCATATTCGGCCGAATATGGTACAAATGTACCATATTCGTTTTTGTACCAAATACGGTCCGACAGAGCCGCGCTATGGGTAAACGGGGCTTAACTTATGAAGTCTGCACAGGCTAATCAGGGTCTACAATGTCCGCTTTTACGGTAGTATTCGTTGAAAGTTATTTTAGTCTTAGAGAAAATCCGATTAAGGCGTAAAAAGTCGTCCCTGATTAGCCCTGATTAGCCAGTGTGCAATTCACAAGCTAATGTGGGAAGATACATTACGCACATGCATTAAGCATCGTTTTCATAGTGCGCATCTCAATGTAGTTTGAACTTAACTGAGGTCTTATGGTGTTGAACACCCAAATGCGGTAAAGTCTTATGGTGTTGAACACCTAGATGCGGTGTTAATGGCAGTATCCGGTTACATCAAACATGGTGTCCCAAAAAGATAAAATGTGTTTAATTTTTTTTTAGAGTTTAACAAATTTATTTTAGATTTTGCTGCGTTTGATGCGGTACTTTGCATACACAAATCATTTTTATAGATAACAAATTAATATGATAATACTTGACGGTGCGTTATGATTGCAGTCAAGTTGTTACCATATAATAATTTGGATAATAATATGGAATTTTGAGTATTCGCGGATGGCGAGTTTTTATGAAGAAGTACTAGTAGGACAATTAGCTTTTTTTCTCTTTTTATAGAATCCTCATTCTGGTGTTTAAAGTGTCGTCCGCGATTAGCCTATGCAGTCCGCACTGGTTAACCAGGGACAGCACATTCCTCATAAACCAAATTTTCGTTAAGAAAATACATCCTGTAAACAAAAGCTTCCATAAAAGCGGAAATCATAGTCCATGATTAGCCTGGCTAATGCATTAAACCCAGTTTTCCAAAATCGAGGCTCATTTGCTTAACAAAAAGATTAATTCGTTGATGATCTACATGATTCGTGTGATTTTCTACCATGTAACATGTACACAAAAATAATTGTGTTATATTAATTTGTATTTTGTTCACACATATTGTCTGTAACGGCAGTTTGCTCGTTTATGTCGTAAACGTTTATAATTACGCTTTAAATAGAACAACGATTCTGGAAGTCTTCGTACAAAGCCATGTACAATCAGCGATATTTGAAAACATTTGATTCTCGCTCTTGGAAAAAGTGGATTAATGCAGGTGCATAAAGGTTCATCAAATATAAGCACGTGCATTCCGCTTGTTGTACTTTTCGTTTAAAGAAAGTCTCACAGGCAAACTGGTTTCAAAACTGAAAGGAAAAGGGCACACTTAGAGATTAAAGGTCAAATATAGGCAGTATACAGCATGTCTAGACTTCATTCAGGAAGTTGCTATCATCTTGCCGCAAATACTCGATGATGTGATGATGAGAGTGCGCCATACACACATTTTGCTAACAGCTAAACGTCACATCTACAAATAAATTTCAAAAATTGGCATGAGTAATTACGCGCAGGTTTTAAAGGCTTTTTTTAGTTGCGTTAACGGTCACTTTTTGTAAATGCACATTTGTCTGCGGGCATCATTCAGAGCGTTTAAGAAAGCTCTACCTGAAAGGTATTTGATCACCTTAGGGATCTCATTTGTAATTATCGCGTGATGTGTTTATAGTCCTTTAAAATGGGTGTTCGGGACTAGCAAAAACTACCAGCTCTGGAAGGATGATAAATTATTGTATCAAGTATCGCTTTACCATTATATTCTCGAACATTATCAATAAATTTTTGTTTGAGGACTTATACAGCAGTTTGTTTTAACAATTTTAGCTCCAAACGTCAAAATTTATAAGATATTTATGTGTCATAAAATTGCAATTTAAACTAAAATCGGCAGACAAGAGCAAGGCGACAATAGGTGCCTAATTCTGGGAAAACGGGGCTAAATGCATGTTTGGAGAGTGTCGTACTCGATTAGCCTGTGCAATCCGCACTAATAAATAACGACAATTTCGGCCTAAAAGGAAAAAAAAAGGAAGAGGAGAATAATTTTAAACAAAAGATACTATAAAACTGGAACGTGTTATCCCTGATTAGCCTGCATATGCTATTTTGAAACGACGATTTAAGCATGTGCATTAAGCCAAGTTTCCCAGAAAGTGGCATACATTTTTCAGTGCGGATATCGGTCAGCAGCCATTTGTTAAAATATGGATAACTCTTATACAGCGGATAATGTTTTGTCATCTTTAACTTTAGGATATATGTTTTGGTTATTGATTGTATAAACAAAATATTTGTCCGAACAGGCGCACTTTTTGGCTAAGTTTTGGATAATATTGAGTCAAGGTAAAGTGTTTCACTGCGGATAATGGTCATTTTGTTTCAGTGCGGGTATCGACAGGTTCAGATTTTGCCTGTGCGGGTATCGTCCATACTGTTTCGGTACGATTATTGGACATATTTGTATATAACCCAGTGCTGTTACTGGCCATATTTGTATCAGCGCTGTAATCTCCAATATTATTAGTTCGGGTATCGGCTATATTTGTTCAGCGCGGTTATCGGCATAGCGGACGCACGTTTCTGGATTGACGACATACGTTGCAATGGAAACGAGACTAAAATTATGCAGTGCCAGTCCCACCCCTCGGGCAGTACGACTGCGACTACTTTGAGGCGGAAGGCGTGGCATGTCGTACGCTTTCTGATAAATACTTTAGCCTCGCTCTTGGAAAACTGGGTTGAATACATGTGCTTTCAGTGGCCTATCAGATTTGCCTCTGTAGTCCGCACAGGCTAACCAGGAGTCACTTTTCTCGTTTGTGCACATGCTCCAAGCCTCATTGTTCCATAGCACGTCTTATTTGTCTTGATATTCCATAGCACGTCCTATTTGTCTTGATATTCCTGTATTTGTGCACATGCTTCAAGCCTCATTTTTCCACGACACGTCCTATTTGTCTTGATATTCCTGTATTATTTTCGCCGTTACAACAGCATTCAGTCATATCACGTTCAAACACAATAACTTTTTTTCTGTACATGGGAAAATTAAGCCGATCAATGCGATTAACATATACATGTAAGCGTATTATGCGCTGTCAATCTTTAACATCTACTCTAAAATTATTTACATTCATGAATCAGTCATCTTCGTTGATTGCGTGAGTGGACCGTTCCACGAATTTAACTGAAATACACATTGTTTAGAGTTTTATAAGAATATAGTTATTTCAAGTATTCTTATAACTTGTAGGGTACAAAAATCGTCCCAAAAAACTACAGGATGTTTTGATAATTTGAGCCTCGCCCTGTTATCACTTGGCTCAATGCCTACCCTGGACTTGCGTAAAAATTGGATCACGTACACACGAACAACTCCATAACAGCGGAAAGTGTCGTCCCTGATAAGCCTGTGCGGACTGCAGACGCTAATCTGGGATGACACTTTACGAACATGAATGAAGCCCAGTGTTCCCAGAACGAGGCTCATTTTTCTAGTATATTTCTAGCGGACAATCCGGTCATTGAGTGTGCAGAGCGTGTGCGTATCCAGCGTGAACAGTTCCTTCGACAGGGCCGACTGTTGCAAATACTTTCCTGAAAACTCGATCAAAGGGATGGGGGCAATCACGTGGGTGTTGACGGATTTAACCGAGGGTACGGGCAAGACGTTTGAAAGCAAAGGCTTACAATGGTGCTTTACCCGGAGTATTTATTCAGTATTTTCTGTAGATCGAATATCGTTTAAAGTTTAATGTCAATAGTTTATATACTTCAAACTTAATATATCGTATATAGATATTATAAATATATTATGCGGACCTCGTGTCCACGCATTTCTGATCACGCCTGCTTTAACTCGAAGTAAAACACACATTCTGCTTCAGTTCAGGCTATGGCAATGTATATTATAAAGGCAGAAAACACGTGATTTTTTATAAATGAAAATCCTAAATAATATTTCGGATTTTGAATAAACAACAACATGGGTTAGGAGTTTAACGTTTGACAGTGTCCGATTAATTTGCATAAATTTTGTTTAACCAAATCCTTGTACATGATTTCCATATAGAATATATAATTATATTTGTTTAGGAAAAAAACACATCTTATCGTTTCTTAATTTCTACATAATCGGAATAGGAAAACATTTCATTTGTTTGACGAACGTTTTCCCACCCTTCGCTTTTGAGGTTTAGAAATTTGATTCTATACAACCAATGTTGTCGAAAGTACGTTATTATGTCAGACACAAGAGATATGAGCATTCTCAGACCCCTTACTTGGCCACCAACGTACCAGCGACCTTCTACCACCGGAAGTAGAGGCCATGTGGCTGCGGCAATGTGTTACAAATTTCCGAAACATCAGCACCGGGTTGGATTAAAGATTGTCCAAAAGCTCGTTTGTCAGAACACGGCTCATATTCATAACATTTATTATCTATACTATTTATAGTATCTCCTTAAAGTATATCACCTGTGCAGAATTTGTTTTCGATTTTCACTATGTACATTGTATGCATTTTAGTGTGATACAAAGGCGCTCGATAGCAATGTTTTTGTATTTATTATTATTATTTTTTGTTAGTTACCCGTTGTTTATTATAATGATATACATACTAAATCAATAAACATCTTCCGACAAAAGGTCTTCTTAAAAAAAGATAGTTCGACTATGTACATAGATATTTACAAGGTTAATCACTCGCCATTTTAAAAAAGCAAAGGAAGTGCGTCATTAACCACAATCAAATCGCTGTCACCTCGCTCGCTTATTGAAAAGCGCGCGCATGCCGGGAACATCGCTCTTTCTCCATCTACTGTCAGTTGCAACAGAAACATCCACAGACGATGTGATAAATCCCTGTAATTATTGTTTCGCTCACTAAATGGGGTAATCAACAAAATATGTTGTAAATTGCATACACATGAATCATTCCTTACCACTTGTTTAACCGGGAACCTCGCTCTTTCTCTACAACAACAGCCAATACACACTATGGGCGCCAGATTTAATTTTTGATGCGCTGATTTTTTTTAGAAATCACCATGGCAGACGAAATCAAGTTAAACAGTTGGTAAGAAAGGATTGGACTGGACGGTTTGTAGTTGCTTTACATTTGACTGGACGGTTTGTGGTGTCACAGCATTTGACCTGTGGTGTTTGATGTCACACTATTTGTCTGGCATAGCATTTGAATGTTAAATGTTGCAAAATATTTGACCCGCGTTCAGGAAAAACTTGCCATGATAATGATTATATGGAAAGTGGCATTCAAGACTAGCCAGTGCAGTCCACATAGGCTTATCAGGGACGATAATTATCGTGTTTATGGAATTGTTTGTTTTAAGGCGGTCTCTTCTAATCGGAATTATAGTGTATGCGGAAAGTGTCCTCGCTGATTAGCCTCTGCCTAGTGTATGCGGAAAGTGTCCTCGCTGATTAGCCTCTGCCTAGTGTATGCGGAAAGTGTCCTCGCTGATTAGCCTCTGCCTAGTGTATGCGGAAAGTGTCCTCGCTGATTTGCCTCTGCCTAGTGTATGCGGAAAGTGTCCTCACTGATTAGCCTCTGCCTAGTGTATGCGGAAAGTGTCCTCACTGATTAGCCTCTGCGGACTGCACCGACTAAAAAGGAAAGACACTTTGCGCGCATACATTCAGACTTATTAATTAGAACGAGGTTTATAAACTGATTTGCCTTCGTTATTACATTTAAATTATCAATTATTTATTTTCTTTAACTGCTTAAAAGTATTACATGTGGTTATATACTCTGCTAAAATGTTGATATATTGTATTCAGTCATGTGTTATCCACCTATTATTAATACAATATTGACGAAAGATCATTATAAAAATCTTAATATTAAAACTGTTTTATAGGCTGCATTCTACTTTTTTGTTTGCAGAGGAAATATAATATTTGAAACATACATTTTCATAAAAACGGTAATTCAATCTTTAAAAACATGGGTATACATTTGAAATTTCCATTCAAAATCCTGATTTCATCTTTTCCTAGTTGATCTTACGCTTGAAATCAGCGCTTCTGTGCTCCACAAATAAGTTGAACACCTTGACATAAAAAATAATAGAAATATCACAGCAGGGCTCGCGTGTCATTTGTAATCTTTTGGGCGAACTTTCGTAAAAAATCAATTATCTAACTGAGTGTTTTTTTTTTATTTCATCCGAAGGGTTTATTACGTTACATCAAGTACTTTGTACCGGGAGAAAACGATGCTTAATGAATGTGCATAAAGTATCGTCCCCGATTAGCATTTGACAGCAGCACACGCTTAGCATCGACGACACATTTATTCTTGTTTCGTTTAAAAGAAAACTGCCATAAAAGCGGAAAGTGTACTTCTTGATTAGCATGTGCGGACTGCACAGGCTAATCTGGGACGACATTTGTAGCACATGTATTAATCGTCTCCGAGCGAAGCTTAAATATGTGTATATACTAAACCTCTGTGAGCGAATGGAATACTTCAATTACTGTCCACTTTGTACTAATGTTTTACTGAATTACTTCAGAGGCATCACAAGCGATCACGTGTATGATAATTATTTGATTGGGAAGTACACAGTTGTTATAATTTAACATATTTGTGTTTTGTTTTTGAGCGGTTAGATGTTCATGCAAAACGTTCTTGAATGAATTTATTTCAGTATTTATCCACTGGAACTTGGAAGACCTATGAGACATATGAGACCTAATAAACCATCACCACTTTGTCCCCTTAGTTCTTTTAACCCCATCACCGCTTTGTCACCTATGTGAATTAAACCTCATCACCGTTTTATCGCCTATGTGACTTTAACCCCATCACGGCTTCATCGCCTACGTGACTTAAACCCCGTCATCGATGCGTCGCTTATGAGACTTAAACCAAGGTATTCAAGTATTACACGCACATTTTGATATGTTATGCGGACAGACAAACCTACACACATAAAGTCATCTCAGAGATCAAGTGATATCTATATTAACTATGCGCTATAAAAAGTTATAATAACGTTGTAAGTCGTCAACTAAAACATACACAATGCAAATGTATCATACTTTTTATCAACTTACAGCCAACAGAAAGGTATGTATTACAGAAATTAGACTATACGATTTGTCAGATATTGTAAAGCACGAACTTCGAGAGGTTTTAACAAATATAAATATTTGGCAGGGTTGTTCTTGACTTTACAGTGGATATTTATGTTTATATGTTATAACTCCATACGATATCCCGAGAAACGGTTACAATACATATATAAATGAGAAACGTAGACAATAATACATTTATGAGAAACGTAGATAATTAATATGTTAAGAATACCTATTGTTTCATTTCCCTAGGATGGCATATCGAGATATAACACATAAAACATAAAATAACGTTAACATTTATTTTTATTTAAAGCTTTTTGAAAACTGTGATATTCGAGCCGCGTTCTGTAAAAACTAGATTCAATGCATGTGCGTGAAGTGTCAGTCCGCACAGACATATCAGGGACGATGGTTTCCGCGTTTATAATATGTAACGCTGACAGGAAGTCTCTTCTAAACGAATATCCAATTTAATCTGACTGTTCGTCCATAATGATTTGCATACATAACAATATTATCTCGCTAAATTAGCGCCTAATTTAAAGAACAAGATAAATATAAACTCACAAATCAGGGACGCTATCGCCGTGGCGTTGCGTATATGGTGTCCGCTTAGCGACAAGGAGGTCGCGATTTCCCCCAAACGAAACCATTATCAGTTGTATGTATGTATGTATTTATTTTGACCTTGCGGTCAAGGATAACCCATGAAAGTGCAAGCACTTATTTCCAATGGGGTCCTTTTGGTTTTGCTGAAGAGACAGCAAGCAGAAGAGACAGTATTGGGATACAAGGAATCCGGGTGCGATACCCTAGCTCTTTGCGAATAGATACCTTGGTTCTTTTACGTGCTCAGTGTATAGCACCGATACACGCGAGAATTACCTGGGTATCATACCAGTACATCTCTAGTTGGGTGGGAAACACTTGAAGCATTTCTGAAATTTCCAGTGCCCCGGCCGGGATTTGAACCGGGGACATCTGGAATGGTAGACCAGAGTGTTACCACTCGACCACCGCACCACCCATAGTTCTACCCAGGAAACGGACTCGAGAGCGTTTCAAAAAGCCTTCAACTTTTTATGCAATCGAGGTTTAGACTTATATCAGAGACTGATTTATACATTTGTAATCTATATGTTGCGCGTGCGAGCATAACATCAATAGTTTAATTTTATGCTTTCATGTTCGTACCCGGAATCTATCATCGCTAGCTTTCGTAACGATGAACGTGACGTATTGTTGACGTCGAATGCTTAATCTAGGGGACACGAATAGTCAACGCGCCATGCAGAGCCTCACTTTCGAACACATGAAGATGCCTGCTGGGTAAATCGGTGCCAAACAGCGGTGGATCTGAAACAAATAATTAATAAATCACAGTGCGTTGGACACTGTCCACGTGTCTTTCGCGCGTCGACCTATTGACTTCACAAGTCTGCGTGTTTATTACACGGCGCCGTCAACTTTATAACTTTCGTCCGACGACCAATTGACTTTCACATGGCGTCCAAATGTCATTGACCTAACGCTACGTTCTGTGTGAAATATTAATGTGAGATTGACACCAAGATGCGGCAATACATCGATGTCTTATCAAAATGCATACGACAACTTTACGACTAATGTTTTGGATGACAGCAAATAAATGCAAGTGCGTTACGTATGATCCCAGTTTAGCATGAGCAGTACGCGCAGGCTAATCAAGGACGATACTTTTAAATATTGTTTGTGTATAGAGGAAGTATATCCTAAACACAACTCTATTCCAATTACACTGAACATACATGTAATAAGCCCAGTTTTTCCCAGAGCGCGGACTCATCTGTCTTATGATGTTCGATCAGACGGGCCCCAACATACCACATGAGACTCCAGCGTCCTCGTTGTGGTTACCATTGTCCTGTCCTTGCCGTCAAACGCGCAGTCCCGGATATCCTGTTCAGTTCCCGTGCACTACACATCGTCCATCTAGATGTAGCTACTTCCTGATCAGAATGCACCTCATGTATTATCTAGTAGTGATCATCCTGGTGAAATCAATGTTGTATGCAATATAAAAGATGCGTTCGAATGTTGCATTCATCAAATTTCAAATTTCCGAAATGACTTTAAATGTGTAACAAACATCATCGTCATTAACAACATAATAATCTTCATCACCATCAGAACTCTTGTCTCAACGCATGTTCGTAATGCGCTTATTTTTTTATGTTAAAGGAAGTCTTTTCTAAATAAAACTCCAGTTTATCGGAAAGTATAGTGCCTGATTTAACTGAGCGGACTTCAACAAATCCAGTTTAGCGGGAAGTGTAGTGCCTGATTTAACTGAGCGGACTCAACAAATCCAGTTTAGCGGGAAGTGTAGTGCCTGATTTAACTGAGCGGACTTCAACAAATCCAGTTAAGCGGGAAGTGTAGTGCCTGATTTAACTGAGCGGACTCAACAAATCCAGTTTAGCTGGAAGTGTAGTGCCTGATTTAACTGAGCGGACTTCAACAAATCCAGTTTAGCGGGAAGTGTAGTGCCTGATTTAACTGAGCGGACTTCAACAAATCCAGTTTAGCGGGAAGTGAAGTGCCTGATTTAACTGAGCGGACTTCAACAAATCCAGTTTAGCGGGAAGTGTAGTGCCTGATTTACCTGAGCGGACTTCAACAAATCCAGTTTAGCGGGAAGTGTAGTGCCTGATTTAACTGAGCGGACTTCAACAAATCCAGTTTAGCGGGAAGTGTAGTGCCTGATTTAACTGAGCGGACTTCAACAAATCCAGTTTAGCTGGAAGTGTAGTGCCTGATTTAACTGAGCGGACTTCAACAAATCCAGTTTAGCTGAAAGTATAGTGCCTGATTTAACTGAGCGGACTTCAACAAATCCAGTTTAGCGGGAAGTGTAGTGCCTGATTTAACTGAGCGGACTTCAACAAATCCAGTTTAGCGGGAAGTGTAGTGCCTGATTTAACTGAGCGGACTTCAACAAATCCAGTTTAGCGGGAAGTGTAATGCCTGATTTAACTGAGCGGACTTCAACAAATCCAGTTTAGCGGGAAGTGTAGTGCCTGATTTAACTGAGCGGACTTCAACAAATCCAGTTTAGCGGGAAGTGTAGTGCCTGATTTAACTGAGCGGACTTCAACAAATCCAGTTTAGCGGGAAGTGTAGTGCCTGATTTAACTGAGCGGACTTCACAGGCTTATCTGGAGCCTCGTTTGCATTGAAATCCTAAGGCTTACTGTAACGCTCGCATGCCAGTTTCCTGGGAAGAACCCGTACTGTGTGTCTTTGGGTGAGAATTAAAGAACGTTCTCAAAGGGGGTAGAACTGATGAGCTCCCGGTTGCTAGAAAAACACCATCTCTACTTCTCAACGGCGACCTTTTGATGATGAAATTATGTCGAGAGTTTAGTAAGTATATGAGTTTGAATTTATGAATGAATACATGAGTCAGTTATTGAATGTAATAGATAGGAACAATAGATGGTTTTCGATAATTGTTTGAATGTAGGAAAAGGAAGGGAAGATACAGAAAACAACGGGTGGAAATAGAAGCAGATAAGTAACGCGATAATGTGGACGGATGAGTGAGTTTATGGCTATGGATTTATGAATCAATTAATGACGCAGTGGAAAATGTGATTTTCGATATTTGTATGAATTAAGACAGGAAGGGAGAAGATAACACGAGAGAAAAAATCAGGTATAATGCAAATCTTCTTATTGGTGAAAACAAAGAGTACTTATTTATCAGCAATATGTAACTTTATTTGTAATACTAAGTAAATATTTGGCTGCGATAATCACGATAATTATCCGCACGTAACTCGTGATTGCACAACCAAATTTTCTTCCAGTATTGAAAACCTTACTCGCCGGATTCATCCCTGTTCCTCATCTGCTAGCTGGCAGGGGCAGACGACTCGGCACGGTACCAGCAGTTTCCGCCCTCAAAGTCGAGTGCCGCTCGATCTGCAAAACAAGCGACACGCACGTTTCAGGTGTATTTCTCTTTCTCAGCTATAAAGAAAAAAGGGACGTACTACTTTTAGCGGAATCATTTTAGCCTCGTTCAGGGAAACCCGAGATAAATGTGCGTAAGGTGTCGTCCCAGATAAGCCTGTTCAGTCCGCACATGCTAAGGTACGACATTTTCCACTTTTATGGAAGTTTTTTGTTAAAAGGAGGTCTTTCCTTAGCAAACATCCAGTTTAGACGGAAAACGGCGTTCCTGACTAGCATGTAAAAACTACAGAGGCTAATTGGGGATGCCATTTTACGCACATGCATTAAGCCCAGCTTTATCAGCACGAGGTTCATATGACAATTATGGTATATAGCATAATTATACATGTATGAGTCAAAATTTGTGGATTTGTACATGATCGTAAAGTAGATCGTTCCAGACTAGCCTGTGCAGTCTGCACAAGCTAATAAGGGACGACACTTATCTCTTTGATGCGATTTATCCTTTAAAGTTAGTCTCTTCTCTACTCAAATCCAGTTTAGGCGGAAGGTGTCGTCCTTGATTAATCTGTTCGGACGTCACAGGCTAATATGGGACGACACTTGAGGCACGTGCATTAAGCCCGGTTTTCCAATAACTATAGCTCATATAGCTCGCAAACACAAACTCGACACCTGTAAACTTTATAAGCAGGAATTTCGCACTTGAACCCTTGAATGAATAAGCAAGCTTAAATTTCACTAATCCGTTGGTACAAACAACGCTGACTCGCCAATACGCCCGAACGATATTAAAGAACTCAATATCCGTATACCCGGCATGTAATTCATCTTTTAAACGCCTCTTGTTTCAGATCCGAAAATATGTCTGAAATTAACAATTATGATTTGCAAAAAGTGTTATCAGGAAATAAATAAAGATGCATGTGTTTGAAATACAATTCAGTGCAGTAGGTGATATTGTTTGTTTCATTGCGAAGCATTCAACAATCAAACTCTGCGCGATTTATTATGACACATCGACAAATTATTGTCTAGCTAAAACTGATGTTTTCACAACTTTGAAACACTTAGACGCGCCATATACATTTAATGTACTTTGCGTTATCTCGGCGAACATAAACGAAAATGAGAAAGCTGTTCCTTGAAAATGCTCCATATCCGAGAAAATTGCTCCTTGCATATCCTAACTTCCGTTTCACTGATGCGATGTCGCCGCTACTTCCTGTCTAGGAATCGGCGACCAGGAAGTAGTCTTAAAAAACAATTTAAATATATTTATTCAAGTTTTGAATTTGTAATCTAATGGACCTCACAAGTATTTTAAAACTCAGTCCAGTTATCAGGCTTATAAATACAAATATAATGCATAATTAACCGAACTTAACTTTTTTTTTATTTTCCCTGTTGCACAAAATTATTTTTTACTGCGCTTCAGTATGCAGACAGTATTTGTATGTCACACACATGTAATTTACTGAAATATTTCTATGAATGTCCGGAACAACTTTTACAACATAAGAATATGCTCACGTTTTGTTTCGAAATAACACACCTTTTTTTTAAAGGCGGGTCGTTATAGAAATCGATATGTTCATTAAAAAAAACACAGTTTATTTGTTAATATTCAGGGTCATGTTATACCGGAAGTTAAAAGCTGTGATCGGCATACCTTCATCGGTCACGTGGGATGTTTATCGGACCCAGCTCCATCTGTATTCCTGAAAAGGGATGCAACTCACGCTTGTTAAACGCGCTCTTACAAAATTTCCGATTTAGTACCGTTTTTAAAGATATGTTCGTACCAATTTTGATATAATGAGCACGGATAATATTTGTGCTTTTCCATAGATTTTAATCTGTGCATTATCCGATAACATTTTAATTATTTCAAACCTAGGAATGTTCAGGCTGTACAAATAACGAAGGAACGAATGTCCCGGCTCAAAATATTGTGAAAACAAACAGTGTTTCCGGCTTGTCAAAATACCGTAGGAACGAACGTCCGGGTTGTCAAAATAAAGTAGGAAGAAACGGTCGGTTATCAAAATAATTTATGAACGAATGGCGCGCTGTCAAAATAATGTAGCGAGGGGACCAATATCCGGACCCGGGCGATGTAAGATATAAACATAGAACAGACATAGAAACCATCCCACAATTGATCTTCGTTCCGCCTTATACTGGTCTTAAAGCATGTAAGTATATCCTTGTCCAATATGAGCATGTGCAGTTTATGCAGGCTAAACAGGGACGACACTTTTCGCTTTAATGGAATTTATCGTTCAAATGAAGTCTCTGCTTATCGGAAATTCAGTGTAAGCGGAATATGTTGTCCCTGATTATTTTATGCGGACTGCGCAGGCTAATATGGGATGACACTTTACGCACATGCATTAAGCCCTGTATTCCAGAACGTGACATACATATTCATAATTCATTGCATAGTATATATTACAATATAACCGGCACCTTTCGGCAGTCTGCACATCGTATTTTCACTCACTCCTCAGTTCGAGATGTCACTAAAGTTGCACAACTGCACATGCGACATGGCATCTAAATCATACAAATGCTATAGTCACTACCTGTTCCAAGGCTCTGTTTCTCAAAATACTTAAGTCCCTTTTAAGAATAACCTGATTAAGACGTTAATGCAACTGATTTATAACCCAGTTGTCCCAGAACGAGGCTCGTGGTATAAAAGTCTTATATTGATGCATGCAGTTATTCGGCTTAGTTTTCAAGTAATATCTTTTCCATATTACATAAATAGTGACTTGTATAAACACCTATCTCTGTACGCTGGATGCCCATTATTTTTAATAACATGTTTGTTTATATTTGCGTTGAAGATCGCCTGAATAGATTTACATAATTTTTTTATGTCATTAAACGAAATCTGAAATAGTCCATTAATACTCAAAATACCAGGGGAAAATACTCCAAATAAATTTTATTGAAATTATTGGCGTTTGCTCCTTGCACTGATCCATTTCAAGCGAATCTAAACCGCAATCATCGGAGTATTCCGGCCTTAAACATTGTCTTGACTTATGCGACACCTTAGATATGCCTATGCACGAAACTAGGACGAAACTGTAAGCTGACAAGGCCCAAAATCATTTAAACATCCATTAGGTGGTTTGAATGATGTATATACCCTACATGTCGTAGCTGTATGAAATGTTGAATATATATATATATATATATATATATATATATATATATATATATATATATATATATATATATATATATATATATGCCTCAATTGCATTGATGGAGTTTAGTTTAAACCTTTTTATTTTAGCTCGATTGCATCGAAAGCCTAAGGCTTATATAAACGCTCTCGAGTCCGTTTCCTGGACCTAGAACCAGTACTGGGTTTCATTGGGTGAGATCTAAAGAACGCTCCCACGGTAGGGATCGAACCCGTGACCTCCCGATCGCTAGGCGGACAGCACGAGGTCACGCGTTCGATCCCTACCGTGGGAGCGTTCTTTAAATCTCCCCCAAAGACACCTAGTACTGGTGTGATTAAGTTTGTGGGTGAACCCGCTTAAACTGACGTCATTTTTTTTACCCGGGAAGAATATTAGTATTTCGTTTACAAAATAAGTCATTCGCGGCAATGTTGTGATTTTTCAAGATACGAAGAAATGGAGGCAAGTATTTGTTTGTTCATGGTCGTAGTGTAATTCAAGTTTTCGTTTGAAATGTGATAATTCTATTGCTTTAATAACATGAACCGTTTGAACTAAAAGTAACACAAACTGTTGCAGTTTACCCCAATAGCGTTAAGTAAACTACTGTGCGCTATCCAAATTTAAATCAATTATTAGTGTTATGTAATGCGTTATTAAACGGTATTATTTATGTATATTTTAAATCAACGTTTTCTGTAAATTAACCCTAAAAGCTCAAGCATGTAGTTTGCAATTATATAATGTGCATATAGTTTGTAATATTATTCAGTTTAAGCATTTTATCCGATGCACATTTGCAAACAACTGAATTTATATATGAGATCGGCAGTGCAAAAAACGCATGCATGAACATGTTAAATGCTAAGATCGGCGTTGTTTTCCAAAAAAAAGTATGAGTAGGTTATTTGACCTCCGTGATGTGACTTAGTACTATTACAAGGAAGAAAATTAAAATTCATATAAATATAAATGAGCCTCGTTCTGGAAGAACGGAGCGTAATGCGTGAGGTAAAGTGTCGACCAAACGGAGCGTAATGCGTGAGGTAAAGTGTCGACCAGATTAGCATGTAAACTTCAGAAGTCCGCAGAGTACGAAAAGACACTTTCCGACTACACTGAAATTTCGTTTAGAGGACTTCATTTAAATTTAAAAAAAAATCAATAAAGCAGAAAGTGCCGTCCCTTAGAAGCCCGTGCTGACTGCATAAGTTAATCCGGGACGAGCCTTTCTGCACATGGATTAAGCCTCATTTTCCCAGGCCGAGTCTCGTTGAAATGTCGGCCTACTTCGTTTTTTAAACCTCATAGTAAGTTTAGAATTCTTATCAGAATACAATGATTACATACATCTTGAGATGCTGGAACTGCGTGATAGATACAGTATATATATGACCAGACCGATACAGTATATATATATGACCTGACCGATACAGACTATATATGACCTGACCGATACAGTATATATATGACCAGACCGATACAGTCTATATATGACCTGACACGAGTAATATACAACCAACCGCAAATCGTAGTTATCTATCACACAGTTCCATTGTGGAAGCGATCTTTAAATCTCCCCAAAACTATCAAGTACTGATTTTTCTCAGGAAACGGACTCAAAAGCGTTTCCATACGAGTTACGATGCTAAAATAAACACGTTTAAACTTACCGCAGCCTGTTAGAGATATGTCACGCGGATGTTCATATCCTTTTTAACAACTCACGAACCTCTTGCTAATTTTAAATTTTATTGAAAATATGGCTTTGTCAGGTATGTGTATCCCACATTTAATAGACCGCCAACCGCGATGTCTCTCAGACATGTCACGCCAATGTTCGAGTCTATTTTCAGATTTAAAATAAACGAACATTATCGCATAGTTTAAATTTATATAAAAATGACAATATTTTGTAGTGAATGTCAATGCTCAGTAATGATGTTGCAGATTTAGAGCTACGACTGATAGATGGTCAGCGTGACGTCACCTGTGACAAGATCCAACGTGGTCGCGTATAGGCACGACTGACCGGAAATGACGACGAGTTTTGTACTGTGTGTGACGACACCGACACTGACTCGAAGGCTGCTGTCGACTGCAGATCGTATACGGAACTAGCATGAGTGGGTTACTGTTAACGGATTACTATTCGCCAGCATCGAATTTCGTTTAATAAAATGACCTAACGTGGGCAACCTAATTCTCGAATTTCCGTTTTTGTAGAAACAAAAAATAACTTGCGTCGTTTTTCGATGTGATTGTGTCAAATCGTCGCTTAATTGCTATAGTGCTCTATCTCCATTTTTTTTTAAATTAGCTTTTTATATCGCTGTGTTCGTGAGAACGAGATCTTTAATATGATGTAATCCTGCGAATGCTGTACTGCACCATATCCGGGACTTAGAGCAAAGAAGAATTTACGCTCAGATTAGTCTATCAATTGCCAGAATTTACACCACGTGACTAAGTTTCATTTCAGAACTGTAATGATCAATCTCCATGACGTTCAATGAATAAATGTCCAGATCCGTAACCGACAAAATGCTCTATGTCCCGATAGAGCAGTTCAGCATTAACGATTTTTTGTAAAATTTTTACCAGAATGCTCTATCTCCATATAACAATTGCAAATAACATTAACATATAATTGACTTAAGTTAATATTTAATTATATTCATATTCTCCGTTTGCTGATAAACATTCCGGTATATTTTTTCCACATACGTGCATAAATAAGTGAGAAAATAAAGGTTAAACCTTTACATGTGTTTTTCTCTAAAAAATGAAAAAGGTAGTTAGAGCACTATAGCAATCAAGCGACGAAATTCGTGGATCAGTAAACCTACAAAATCATAAAAAAATAATACCCCACAAATAAAAATGATCCTACAGTATTTCCTGTTAATAAACCCAGTAAACCGAAATTAATTCGAATACGCATGTTAGTTATGGATAACAATGGTTGTATTGTTATGTTAATGATTAAAGACCATGTCCATCGAAACTAATTAACTTTTAGTGTCTATCTACACGAATTTCCTAGATAGCTTTTAAGTAACACGATTCATTATGTATAGAGTCGCAAGCGCTCAGTGAGAGTGGAATACAGGAGCCACGCTCTGGGAAAACGGGGCTTAATGCATGTGCTTAAAGTGTCGTCCCAGATTAGCCTGTGCAGTCCGCAGAGGCTTATCAGGGATGACACTGTACGCCTAACCACTTGCCAAGAATATAATCTTTTAAACGAAAAATACAATAAAAATCAAACGGGTCGTCCCTGATAAGCCTGTGCGGACTGCAAAGTATAATCTAGAACGACACTTTACGCACTTGCATTAAGCCCTGTTTTCTTAGAACGAGGCTGGCATACTTCTCTGTAGTCTTGGCACGAGTTCAGTGTACTTATTTGGTTCACTTCCGAGGCATAATGAGCAAGCGCTTGTACAGAAACTATAAACCGTAGTTTGGCCTTTATAACAAGTCACTTTTTCGCTGGTGAAACATAAATTTAAATCGCTGGTTACAAATAAGTTAACGGTTTTCAATGGTTATTCATAAATTCTAATCAAACCTATTATAATTGTAAGTTTCCTTGTCAAAACATGTCAAGACAAATAAACAAGCAGTATATGTTGTAATAAAGCCATGACATACTAAGCACATGGACCTTTAAGAATAAGAATACATACACTTTATAGTATGCATATAACTTTTTCTTAAATGTCCTTGTGTTACTAAGTGGAGCTGAATTCTAGCCAACTTCGTCGTTGTTTTGCCCTCGTTTGTTTTTTCAAGGCACATGCTACGCGTTTGGTAACGCTATATTCAGACAAGGCTCTGGTGACGTCATGTTGTGGCGCGTTCATTGCCATGGAAACGAGACGAATCTGAGTCAATGCTGGTCACGTTGTATTGAACCGGAAGCGGTATAGTGCGGTCATAGTCAGGACGTCAGCACGTCATGTGTTGAGTGGGTTGTCAATGTGCGTGTGTGTGTGTGTTTCGAAGTTTATGCGGGTCTTCCGCACCGCACCAGAGGCTGCATTATGTGAAGACCCGGAGTGAGTCTTAGCACGCCTATCTAATTTACTAACTAGACTCACGAATGTTTGGACGAATTATAGCTACAGTATCCCGCTATTGAGTTGTTGCTGGCATATTTTACATTTGGAGTGGTATTGTGTGTGTTTCGGGGGGAGGGCGCGTAAACCAACCATTGCGCTAACCGGACAACCGCGATGGAATTGTTAAGTGCCAGATAAAATATATATGCGAGCCGGGTTATAATATATCCTTTCAAAGACTCGTATTATCAACGTTGCCCGTCTCAAATTGTGTGGAATGACGTCAATATTGTTCGTCACGTCGTTATTATATTATCTCATTTTCCAGTTAAAAAATGTTAGAATTTAGCAGTTACCGCATAACATAAAACTAGCAATAAAATATCCTCTTAAATAGTATTGCAAATGTACTCGTATACATGTAAATGTTTGTTGGAGCGCAACCTGTGGGCAAACAATATTTATTCAAAACATAGACAAAAACTTTGCACGTTTTTTTCTGATGGACCGCTCAGTGAGTCTGTTGTATCTAGCACGCCGATTCCGAAAATGAGATGCTTAAACAACGTTAAATTTTAAAATACAACACCAATACAATGTTCTCATGAAATGCGAATGGAATCGATTCATAGGGAACCAATTGATGAAATGTTGAAACGCATCACATCGAAAACAAACACTGAACTTATACATATATTTATTACATGTGTTTGTTATATATTGCACTAATTTCAATTCATCAATTATTTCTTTGCAATAACGATTTTATTTCGCATTTATAAAAAACTAGTTATAATTATTATGCATAATTATATTATGATATTGTTGTGTTAGTTTAAACATGGTTCTCTCTACTTGACGTTTATAATTTATTGAGACAATCGAGTTTATTGATTTTTTTAAAGTAAATTGTATAAATAGTCTGTTCGCCCGTCTCAAGGCAGCACGTGTCAGGAAGATCTAGTGCAATTGAACCAAGAGGTCGAGTGGCGGGCAGTGTGCGACGACGGATTCTGCGCGCGGGAAGCGACTGTCGTCTGGCGGATGCTGGGCTTCCAGGGCTGGTATTATTACATCTTAAAAATACATCATCTTAAGATGTATGTAATCCTTTTACTCTGATCAGAATTCTAAACATATTCTGAGGCTTACAAAAAGGATGTAGGCCGACATAACAACGAGTCTCGGGCTGGGAAAATAGGGCTTAATCCATTTTAGGAAAGTGTCGTCCCTTAATATCATCTGCGGACTTCACAGGCTGACCAGGGTGACACTTTTATCAAAACGAAGTCCTTTTGTATTAATAGAGAATATATGGTTGGTTCCGAGATGGAAAAAGTTTATCCGGTGAGGTGATAGAAAAAAAAATAGGGCGAGCTTTAGCAGTCCGCACAATCTAATCAGGGACGGCAATTTCAGCTTTATCGTTTTGTTTGCTTAAATGAAGTCTTCTTAACGGAAATCTAGTGTAGTCGGAAAGTGTCGCCCCTTACCATCATCTGCGGACTTCACAGGCTCACCAGGGCGACTCTTTTTCCAGAACGAGGCTAATGTGTATTAATATGTTTTTACTTTTCGCCGTTTTAACAGTATTAAGTCACATCACTGAGGTCAAATAACTTTCGCATACTTTTTAGAGCAAGCATAGACGATATAAGCACTTAACATGTACATGTATGCGTATTTTGCACTGCCGATCTGTGCACACTTTTCATCAGATCAAATTTTATGCCTAAATTTAAACTAAATACTTTTATAACATATATCATGCAAAAATATAACTATAACAAATATTGTGTTGTTGCATGACCTCAACGTGATGTAAAATAGCATTTTAAATATGTTAAATAATATTGTTTATAATAACATTGTAATAACCTATATACAAACTACATGCTCTAGCTCTTAGGTTTAATTTAAAGGAACCATTGATTAAAAAAGTACATAAATAATACATTTTTATTACGCATTACATAAAAGCCATTGATTTCGATGTTGACATCGCAAACTTTACTATACGCTATTGAGTAAAACTGAACTATTTTGTTATACGTTCACTTCAGACGGTTAATGCTATTAAAGTAATAGAATTTACACGTTTCAAACGGAAACTTTCATAACACTACGATCATGAACAAACA
Organism: Dreissena polymorpha; assembly: GCF_020536995.1. Classification (NCBI taxonomy): domain Eukaryota; kingdom Metazoa; phylum Mollusca; class Bivalvia; order Myida; family Dreissenidae; genus Dreissena; species Dreissena polymorpha. The sequence continues at coordinate 73,356 of NW_026273353.1, read as the reverse complement.
AATACTTACATCTATTTCTTCGTACGTCATTTTATCCCGAAGATCACAACAATGCCGCAAATATTTGTTTTGTTCACAAAACACTAAAAAACTTCCCGGGTAAATTAATGACGACAGTTAAAGCGGGTTTTTCCGATAACCGTTATCAATGCCATATATATATTTTAATCTATATTTCATATAGTTGTAATTGTTACTACATGTAGGGTATACAATTCATACATCACTCCTAATGGATGTTTTAATCATGTGAGCCTTGTTCTAGAACAACTGGGCTTAATGTATGTGCTTAAAATTTCGACCCAGATTTGACAGTGCAGTCCGCACATGCTGATCAGGGACGACACTCTCCGCCTACACTGGCTTATCGTTTAGAACAGACCTCATGTAAATGATAAATACCAAAAAACAGCGGAAAGTATGACCCCTGATTGGCCTACGCGGACGGCAAATGTTAATCAGGGATGGTACTTTACGCTCATGAATTAAGCCCAGTTTTCCCAGCATGCAACTCATATTTACCAAAAAGTCTAACTTTATTATTTTAACGTTAATCCGAAGATTGGCTGTGCGCACAGCCCGTGCGTACCCAGCGTCAACTGTTATTTCGACATGACCGACTGTTGCTATGACTTCTAAAGTCAGGGGTGTGTGGAAGGACCATCACGAGGACGCGGGTAAGTTGTATCTTTAGCTGAGACTTAATATAATATAATGCTCATCAATGAACCACTCTGTCATCCCTGGTAAGCCTATGCGGACTATACAGGCTAATATATGATAAAATTAGGCACACAATTTAAGCACAGTTTTCTCAGAACACGGTTCATATTTACCAAATAGTATAATTTTAGCGGGCAATACGGAGATCGATTGTTCTCAAATACAGTGCCTACCTAGTGTCAACTGTTCCTTCGACGCGATCGACTGTTGCTTAGACTTGACCGACCCCTAATTCAGGGGGCATTCCCGTGGGTGTGGAAATACCACAGAGGGCACTATTCAATAAGCCGAGTTCTGGAAAAACTGGGATTTGCTTTAGAGGTTTAAGATGTGGTTTGTTTCGTTTAAAGGAAGTTTCTTCTTTGCGATAATCCAGTTAATGCGGAAATTGTTCTTCCTGATAAGCATTTGAGGATCACACATTGCCCACATGCAATAAGTCCGGTCTTTCCATGATTGGACGCCAACCAGAAGGGTTTGTCTTAACGCAATAGTGTTATTATCATGAATTTTTTGATTTGCATCATGTCTCTGGGCTATAATTGAATAAGTAGGGATATGGGTTTATATCTTCTTTGTCTGAACTTTTAAGCAAATGTGTCCGTATGTAGGTCAGAAAATAATCCAGTATGTACATGTATATATTTAAGATGGGTTTAAATTGGACCTTCAAAAGTATAATCTCAATTAGTTTCTATTTGTTGATTCATATTAGTAAGTCCTGTTAGATGTTTTATAGTAATTGATTCAATATTTTCTGGACATAGAAGATCGGCACAAGTTTTATGTCAATAATAAAATAGTGTTCAATATATTTATACCTTAGAACTGATATTACTTGATATATACATGTATATTATACGTAAAGACTATGTTTACAATCCGACGCGTATCGTTCTTCAAGCCCTGCTCAATTTACAGGTCGACGCGTATCGTACTTCAAACCCTACTCTGTTTACAATTCGACTCGTATCGTACTTCAACCCCTACTCTGTTTACAGGTCGACTCGTACAGGGCTCGAATTTAACTTTTTTTTCTACTTGCAAAAAATTGCGAGCAGCTTTAATACCAACTCGCCAAATCAAAAACATTCTCGCAAATTTTGATGGAAACATACATAAATCTTTGACATTAAACAAAGTAAAAGTACTTAACATGTATACACATTTTATTTCTGCAACCATACACAGATATCAGTTCCTTGGACTATAAGGACCCACATCAGGTTGATTGACCATCTTCATCTACAACAAGTTTTAGTCTCATTTTAAGGAATTTTCCCATAAATTCACTGTTTTCGTAGAAGGATTTAAAATCCGTGTTTTCTAACTAAACTGTTAACTTTGCTTAATCTTTTGTATTATGTATATTTTGTGTTATTTCCGTCTGTGGTCATAAAGTGAATAGTCGACTGTTTCACTTCCTTTGTACCAATACCATCCGCGTATCTGTATATACCAGTCTACATACAAGGTGCGCGCTTACGCATAAGGGTACTTGGGCGTTCTATAAATTGACCTAAGATTTAGCGATCATGACGTCGAGCAGCATTATACCTACTCATTTCTTTTCACTATTTATTTACTTGCAAAAAATACTAGTGGCTTAAAACTTAACTCGCAATCGGTATTTTTTACTCGCATTTTGCGAGTGTACGAGTGTTAATTTCGAGCCCTGTCGTATCTCATTCAACCCCTACTCTGCTTACAGTTCGAAACGTCTCGTACTTCAAACCATACTCTGTTTACAATTCGACGCGTATCGTACTTCAAACCCTACTATGTTTACAGGTCGACGCGTATCTTACTTCAAACCATACTCTGTTAACAGATCGACTCGAATCGTATTTCAACCCTTACTCTGTTTAAAGGTCGACTCGCATCGTACTTCAAACCCTACTCAGTTTACAATTCGACTCGTATCGTTCTTCAACCCATACTCAGTTTACATGTCGACGCGTATCGTACTTCAAACCCTGCTCTCTTTACAGGTCGAATCGTATCGTACTTCAAACCCTAACCTGTTTACATGTCGACTCGTATCGTTCTTCAAACCTTACTCTGTTTACACGTCGACTCGTATCGTACTTCGAACACTACCCGTTTACAATTCGACGCGTAGCGTACTTCAAACCCTACTCTGTTTAAAGGTCGACTCGTATCGTATTTCAGCCCCTACTCTGTTTACAGGTCTATTTGTATCGTACTTCAAACCCTACTCTGTTTACAATTCGACTCGTATGGTACTTCAAACCGTACTCTGTTTACAGATCGACTCGTATCGTACTTCAAATCCTACTCTGTTTACAATTCGACTCAAATCGTACTTCAATCCCTACTCTGTTTACAGGTCGACGCGTATCGTACTTCAACCCCTACTCTGTTTACAATTCGACTCGTATTTTACTTAAACCTTACTCTGTTTACAATTTTACGCGTATAGTACGTCAAACCCTACTCTGTTCACAGGTCGACTCGTATCGTTGGGATGGTTTCAGTGTACGTTATTTTGCAACAAACCGTAAGCCGATTCTAATGTTGTGATATAAAAAAAAACGATATTCCAAGAGATATTTCAATAAAATGAATGTTAATAATACAGAGATAATGTCTGCATTATGACGCGCAGTAAAAAAATAATTTTGCAACAGGGAAAAGTAAAAAAATATGTTTAGGTTCGGTAAATTTCGCATGAAATTTGTATTCATAAGCCTGCTAGCTGCACTGAGTTCAACAATTCATGTGACGTCGATAAGATTGTAAATTCTATACTAGAATAAATATATTTAAATTATTTTAACACTACTTCCTGCTCGCCGATTCCTCGACCGGAAGTAGCGGCGACAACGCATCCGTGGAACTTAGGAAAGGATATGCACTGAACATGAGAGGTGTCTCATGTTGTTCATGTTCGCCGGGAAATCACAAAGTACATTAAATGTATATGTTATGTCTAAGTGTTATAATATATTGAAAACATCAATTATATTAAAATCATAATTTGTCGATGTGCAATAATAAATCGCACGAGTTTAATTGTTGAATGCTACGCAATGAAACACAACAACTGCACTAAACTTGATTTTAAACAAATGCACCTTTATTTATTTCTGGTAATATTTCTTGCATATCATATTTTTAATATGAGACATATTTTCGGATCTGAAACAGCGGCGTTCAAAAATGAATAATGTGCCGTGCATACGGAGATTGCGTTCTTTAATAACGTTCTGGCGTATTGGCGAGGTTTACACTACAATGCACCAGAACGACAAAACATTTGACAAATGTCATGCACGCCGTTGAAGCACCCATTGTGTGCTTATGGCGGATAATTTGGTCATTCGGTCGTGTTGGCGGGTTTGATGGTCACCGACACGACAACCTGCATTGTTTTGGAATACTTTTACAGTAACATGCGCGAACTAAGTCGACACGACCTTTACTTTTTGCAGGTCCGTGCCGTTTTCCTGTCTTCAGTATTACTGGATGTTTGTTAAGTTGGTTTAAGGGCTCGAACATAACCGTATGTGGAATCATGCCATCAGTTGTCGTCGAATCCTTTTGTAAAAAAAGTCATGATATCAACAGGATCTCGATAAGGATCAAGTTTTCGATAAAGTATTGCTTGTGTTGATGGTTCAATCATTGTTAAAATACAGTACTGCGAAGCACAATCGTTTGTGCTCACCTTAACAACGAGTCGGTGTGTATGCGGCTGAAGAGGTGGATTTTCCGAATCAAGAAACAAACGAAACGTATCAAAACGAAGCAAGAAGTCTGTATCATACATCATTTCGGCTTTTGTAGTGCCCTCGATTTGACTTCCAACTATATAAGCTCGTATATTATGCAACAATGTGTTTAACTTCACAGTAATTGCACGTTCAACAGAGAACAATACTTTCCGTCTAAATTGAATTAAATTTTCACTGACAGCAACATCATCAAGAACACGTGAAAGTATATCTGAGAAATCTCTATCATGTGGCACACAACTTTCACCATCTTGGGTTGTTTTCCACACATTCCGTTCTTTCCGTGATGACTGTTTATATTTGCCTTCAACTATGTAACAAATATTACAGTATATAAAACAAGTTAACTAATATGGAATGTCTATGTGTTATATTATACAAAATAGAGTTGTAGTTGTGCAGTATTGCGTGACGGTGAACTGAAAAAATCCATATTGAACGAGGCGACATCACCCATGTGAGATCGCATAAAACTCTTGCATAAATATTCAAATATCATACATGTTAGCGGTATGAATTTCTAAACTGTCTTTCAATGTTTAAATACTAAATAATATAAACCAAACAACCTTTTATTTTCGTTTATTATGTCCGTGAAATATTTTTCTTAACAGCATTATGCGCATGGACATCGGAGACTTTTCGTGGTTTTATGAGACTTTCCAAACGGTGATGTATTCAAAAATCCGCAAACATGTTTGATTTAGTTACACTTAAACATCTATAACACTTCGCTATAGAAGTCTTGTTGTGTCTTATTTTCCATTCCGACGTCTGAAATACATGCAATCATAACTAATTTACAAATGCTTTAGCATATTGTTTTATAGGTATGTAACTAAATGAATAATGGGGATGAATTTGAACTGGGATACACAATACATTAAACTACCAAAAAATTGTAAACTTAATTTATAACGACATAAGAAATAACTGAGTAAAATCATGTTTTGTTTGTTTGAATGTCACATATATTGTTGATTAGAAAAACATGAAATACAATATCATATATAGTATAATGTTGTATTTTTGTGTATTACCATTCCTATCTGTGTTCACCGATTTCGCATCATCTTTACTTTGAATCGTCTCTTCATTAGCGCTTTTCTCAAAGTGTTCAACGATATCATAGATGTGTTCTTCTTTGTCAGTAACCTCAGTTGTTTGCATTGGTTTTCTGTCAGGCAAGCCGCTAAAGCGTGTATTGGCCAATGCGTCAACTGATGGTATTCTGGATTGGTCGTGTACGGTCATGCATACTTCGCTGTGTTCCGTAGTTATCTATAAATGAATGTGATTACTCAGCGCTTATATTTTATTAGCACAATCATAAAAAAGTTTATCTCGCACATTATTAACATGATTGCATTATATATAACGGGGATATAACATTCAAAACAACACCGCTATGAAAGTGATTAAATGAATCGATTCGTTGGGTGTGATTTCGTTATATCAGGTCAGCAGCGGATAGTATATTACCATGAGACTGGATATAGTTTCTTATATCAGATTTTTTCCATTGTATAATTTTCATTATATCTTTTGACTATATGTTGTCTCAATGAACAACGCTGTTATGTATTAGCAACGCATGTCAATTGGAGTAAACGGCTGTTTTCAAATATCAAATGGATACACACTGAATTCACTATTTATTCACAGACTTAGCTTGTGAACCAGAATGGGTGGTTATAAAATTAACTGATATTATTTCGTCTTACTGATTGTGTACATTGTATAACGTTTATGCAATACATTTTGGACTTGGGACTTGGGCTTGGATTTTCTTCTGTTTCCTTTATTACCTACATATTCATAAGAGTGTCTTAATTGAATGTACTCCTGTTAATAATACCCGAAAGGGGAGTTAGACAGTGTTGATAGATAGATAGATAATTTAAAATGTCTTCAATAATACGCAATTATTCCTTAATTTAATAAATACGTTCCTATTATAAAGGTCACGATGGTTCTAAGCAATTACTCTCGGCCCTCATGTGTGGTACGAAAGTTTGTGTTGAAATGCAAAGTAGTGTGATTGTTTCCCACCATCAAGAAAGGTAAACACGCAGGGGAAGGGGCAAGTTAATTTCTTGTGTTTTTTTGTGGTTTATACCATATAATATATTATTGGGAGATACCAAATTGCTAAATCATTCTATCCTATCATCAACAAGCATAGTTAAGTGAGACTCGCAATGCTTGTTATGAGATAGATTCCGTCTAATCATTTTTTATATGATACATCGCTTCCATATTGCTGCGTTCAAAATGTTTTATACCGATCATGCTATAATGTTTAGCCTTTACTAAAAGCACGGCGTTTGCAAAACAATCCGTACAAGTAATACTCGGTACAAAATGTCTATACGAGGTAAAGAATCGTTTGTATATCTAAAAAAGTTTAACACAATGGACGTATTTAAATTAACATTAAGATGACGTAGCCATGTAAACCAAACAAGGTCATGATAAACTGATATTGTCGTCTTACCGATCTTACTGAAGTGCTTCTAGATTTTAGGTAAGTGCTACTGGCGTACGACGACCTTTGTTGTTTTGTTTTATATGCTTTCCAAAGCTACAATATTTCAAATGTCTATAATTCATTTCTGAGCAGCATGGTTATTAAGCATAATAAACAAACATGGGTTACACATTTGTTTTACAAATAACATCTAAAGCTTGTTATTTTTATTTTTATAACCGAAAATGCAAGAACAATTTTAATTATTAGTTAATTGTTAGAATGGTTAAATTATTATTAACCAAATCAACATTTAAGTAAATAGTTACCGTTTTGTTGAAAGCACAATGGAACAAGAAAATCACAAAACCCTGAAAAAGATAGTCACATAAAAAAACATTGCAATCGTAATACTTCAACGCATTTCAATTAAATCTCATAAAGCATTAACAAATTGACGCATCGCTTGTTATTATTATATAGTACTGCAGAATCCATTATAAAATCATAGATCTAGTACGGACTATGCACATTCTGTGAAATTTGCAAGTTTTGATTTTCTTTTCTCATTCAAGTACAATATGTTAGGAGTACGTTTGCACTCGTATTAAGTGAGACAATTAATATATATCAACAATATAAGAATAGAAACGGTTGTGTTAAGAAAGAACATACACTATTGCGAGTGTATAAAGCTTCGTATTACGTAGTTATGGTGATTATTATTTTTATCGAGTACCTGCAGACTGTTGCACACAGCGAAGGCGTACTGTACCCAGGCCATGCTTTCGTCCAGATAGAAAACCCCCAGAACCCACGTTAGTCCCATTAAAGGTAGTAGTACTACTAGACACCGCACTGCTGATCTGGGTAGATAATAAACTTTACATGTATGTATAGTTTGTCAAGTCTTGGTACGTACAGTAACATTATGCGACCGATTTGGCGTATTAACACATGCATTAGCTGTTAGTATTATGAGGTAGATCTACTAGAACGGTTATTTATTAAAACAAACTATACGTACAATTGAGGATGCATTCAGTTAAAACATATAATAATGCACATATTTAAATATTAGTCCACACTAGAATAGGTTAAGAAATATACCGAACGCTTCCTGTTAGCACGCCATTGTGCATGTCTTACAAAAATGCACTTTAAGACCTTTTGACCCACAATGTTGTTTTAATAGTTTCTGCAATGTCATGTTTTTTTTCTGTATGCACTTAATATGCACTGCACATGTGTCAGTTCAGAAACTATATTTTCCACTTACATGTTTTATGCAATATTCGTTCTTGTCGTGTTTGCTTTGCATATACTTATAAAACTTTATATTGGCCAGATCTCAAACGCTGACACACTTATGTATCCATGTTTTTTTTTAATTTTGACTTTTACATATTTTTCATATTTTACTTTAAAAAGCTTTGATGCGTCATGTGGGTGGATATTCACATAGCTCAAGCAATCTGTAATACGCGAGGGAAACAGACAGATTGAAAACAAGAATGTGTAACACTGACAAATTGAGAAAAATTCACCAGTCCTTTACTTTGATCTTTCAACTGTTGACTTCTTTGCCATTGCATACGATCTTAGTGTTGCCCTTATCACAATCACTAGAATGACGAAGTTGACCTGCAGTACAACAACCTCGCTATTTAAATACCTAATAAACACAATTGTAATAAACACTATTATAAGTTCAACGGAATAATGCATAGAACATCTTTTTTAATTATGGCTTAAATGGTATCGCGCTTTATAGTAATTTTTGAGATCGTAAAACATACCAAGACCACTAGCAGTGCTGGTCCAACAAAGGCCCAAATGACACCTTCCTTGATGGTCAACCAGCATCTTAAGTTGTAAAAAATTATAATTATTCAAAATATTTATTTAAGGATATTTTCTTTTAAATGTGAATGTTATATTCCGAACGAGAAAACCTATAAGTTAGCTTTAAAATCAATGTTGTGTGTCACTTACGACTGTTCGTTGCCGTATCCTTCTGTTTTGGTAACACCAAGCGTAGTTCCAACGATCACAGCAGGAGCAACTGAGCGTAAATCAACATTAAAGTATAGATATCAAAATGTCGTATATTGTGAACTGTTAACAAGCAGTGCATTTATATAATCCATAATCATCAATCTCCGTTTTCGAATTAAATTTAGACATACTTAAATAGGATTTTTTTATTGCATGATGTAATGAATTTCATTTATAATTACCCCAAGCTGCAGTCAGCATCCATTTCAATTTCGATTTTGTTTTAAAGACAATTAATATAGAAACGGCGATGTCGATACCTTCTACCAGCATAAGGGAGAAAACTACCAGGTAAATGTAGTGCAACAAAGACGCCACGGTTGTGCACACGATCTTAAATTGAAGAAAAAAACAACACATTATCACCATGGGGCACAATATCAAGCAAACTATATTGTGTTGCTCAGTTTACATTAAAATAATACTTTCAGCTTGAAACAACGTGACATTATCATTTTTGTATTTTATCAATCGAGCTTTTGAGGCTTCGCACTAAAATAATATTGACACAAGCCTTGTTTTCTATTCTAGATCGCCTATAAAAATAGTATAAGAAATAATGAGAGCTACTATTATTAGAAAAATAATTCATGCCTTGTTTTCCGTTCTGTCGATGCCGCCAATAAACATAACGTAAGAAATGATGATAGCTATAGACAAATTCAACAGCACTGCAACACGTCGTTTGCCAACATACCTGAAATAAATGTTTCAATGTATAGAAATGCTACTAGTTACACGCCTGTTAACGGTATAGCACATGGTATGGAATGAGTGCTGTATTGGACGTCATCATTGATGACGTTCAATCGAACGAATGATAAAGGGGGCTAAGTTTCGTTAAGTTGAGGCATATAGCCGCGATTTGGGTCTCTTGAATACTGGCCTAGCACGTTTGCTGAAATTTGACATGTATATGGACAAGAATGCGATCTACCTGTTGGCGTAGGCGTTATACCTGGGAAAAATCAGGTTTTCGAGTATTTTGCGTTAAAATATTTTTTATGGGAAAGGGCACGCGCTCAAATAAACATTGTGACGTCACTTCACAAAAAGCGCTAGAGATCCGCCATCTTGTAACGCGACAAAGAAACTCAGTGTTATTAATTCAATAAACACAGAAAAATATGATTGTGTTTAATAATCATTAATACAATTGTCTATATTTTGTGCAGTGGATGTTTATTCAGACAGATACGGCAGAATTATGTAAGTATCTTTGTGTACTTTACAGTAGATTTGATAGTGGTAAACAACTGCGTACCGGTAAAGTTCAATCTAGCCGATTTTACTACGCAAGAAATTTAAGTATCTCACTGGCAAAATGAGCTTGACACATAAACAACAACCGGATCCGATTTACATTCACATAATATTGTGGGAATCCGATGCAATGCAAATTACTAATGTTTGATAACGTTTGATGAATTCGTTATATCAATATGCATTAACTTTCAAGGGGAATAATTTTAATTGAAATGTGCGATTCAATGACAGTGTTATATTGGGATACTAAGTCGTTTAGCCGTTATCATGATAAGTATTTAGTTTGTTGTGTTTCATTTTCATTAAAACATAGTTTTACTGTTTTATCCTTAAAGTAAAACAGTTCAGTAGTCATTATATCTTGAATTTTAAATATTGAAATAGATGTCGGATATTTCATATTTTCGGACGTTGCTACGTAAGCTAGTTGTCAATATAATTATTAATATACTGATTTACCTTTTACGCATACAGTTGTGCAACTGTTGTCTACGTAATGATACGCTATTTAATGTCTATAATGTCTTCCTGCCCCTGATGATAATAAGTCTTTAACTCAACAAACCCCAGCAATGTCAATGGTCTGTCAACATTAGAAAAATATTAGCTAAAGAAACTTCAGCGTACAATTTATATAGTATTGACATACCTGTACGCTCAAGCCAACCCTGTATCGAAAGTCAACCAGAGTGGTAACATATTTATGTCACGCTATAAATCAAAGAATACTCATTTTCTTGGATACATTTCTACATATATTGATGAATGAATATAAATTACTGCACCGAGGAATATTTTAAGGTTCAAATGTTTCAAATGCATCTTACAATAGATGAAAATAACTCTCATCAGTCTGAAATTCACAATTTTGACACCATTGTCGCTTTGTCCAAGACAAGTTTTAATTTGGATACTTTCGAACGACCTTGACATTTTTTTGCTGAAATTGTAAACATCACTTTCGTTTTGTGAAATCTATTATTTGTTATTAACAACATAAGTCTGGTGGATTATAAAACTGATTTCAGTGTGAATCGGGTAGTTTTAAATATTTACTTTTAGTTTGTATTTACACTACAATTTGTTCACAAAACAAGCCAGAATATTCTAAAATACCGGGAAATGTCATTCTGAATTTGAAAACACTTGAGCACATGGTATGTTACTAAAAGTAGAAATACCATCATATGACCGTGAAATCTCGGGAGATTCGCATTTCAAGAAAGTCTGTCACATCGCTGTTTTTCTCCATATGTAAGAGCAGAATAGATAAATTTTAAATGTTTAAGATAGTAGTTTGTGAAAGAATGTATCAGTTAAATGTGAAAAATGTCAATCTTTCCAATCAAGTGATTGATATGGGCCAATAACTGCATTTAAAAGCTGTTTTGGACCGGTCTTTGTTAACTGTCCACTTTCGGGCATTTTCTGGTTGACTTTCCTAATGGGGTTGGTCCATAACTATAAAGTCGCGCCAGTCAAAAGTCATAAAAAGCGACATTTAAAGTTATGGTAGCCAGAATTAGAAAAATATGTACAACTGAGCAATCAATCATGACAGACTGATGTCTCAGGTTAGTGCAGTGATTTTTCCACCAGATTCTCACCAAGGTGATCCCGGTTGATTTCACCACAATTGAATATATGTCAGTACACAAATAAATTATACAGCAGGTAATGACAATCGATAAATGTCTTAGTTTTAATTTAATTGTTCGCACAAATTTGGACACTCTTTGTGTCTGAGATATGTTGGGTTAAATGACCTTTACAACAAAACATACATCTCTGAATCTGCGATACATTACAGTTAAAGTTTAACACATGTAAAATACCAGTATTCAGATCTGAAAATATCCTTAAAAACTCGTATGGTATGAAATACATATATCTTGTGACGTATTTTCATTTTAAATCTTATATTTGATGACTACTTGAATTTAATGACGACAAGTCGGACATGCAGTTAAATATTTTAATACGTCTATCGTGTGACATAATTTCATTTAAACTCTAGATTGTAACGACATTAGTCTGACGCGTGCGGCGTTATTTTGTTTAACAGTAAAACAAAAATTAAGTAGACTATCAAAAAAATACAAAAAGTGTACTTGTAAATAAAAACTCCTTCATTCCGTATAAAGATTGTACGTTACAGCAGAGCTCCAGATAACTTTTCTGAGTAATTTGGTTAATACCCACTACTTTTGAGTTCAATTGGGTATTTTCATATTCAATTGGGTACAAAAAAGTCGGTACCCACTACCGGGTACTTTAATTGACAATTGGGTACCTTTGTTTTAAAATTGGGTATGTTCATTGTCTTAAATTCTCACCTGCTTACCTGAATAAGCTGGTTGTAGTTCCACTCTTAATTGATTAGTTTCAGAGATTTTGTGTAATTATGTAGATGTATCCATAATATACAGTCTTGATTTAAAAAAAAAGTTCAACGATTTTTTCCACCAGTTTTCTTACAATGTAAGCACTGACAGCGATTGCCTCCGACATAATATCGTCAAGAATTAGTTTCACTATATTTTCCGCTTTTGATTTTGTGTTGCCTGCGGTTAAATATCTTAAAATTGAGTTTCTTTGTTCCTAGGATACGATGTTTCCATTTTTAAGGCCTCACGGTTTCGACATTTTCACAACAATAACACGTAGTCACAAAGACACTTTTTTCCGTACATATTATTGTGCTGAAGGTTATACTGAAAGCACTTGGACAAAGCGGAAAGAATCCGGGTATATCTGACCAGGGTATTTCCGGGACAAATTTACTCGTTATGCAAAGGAAAAATATGATATGCGTAATCGGCAATTTCAATTGGGTTTCGGAACGCATGGTTTTATTTTTCTATGCGTAATCGGCAATTTTACATTGGGTATTTACACAAATGCGCACCTTATCTGTAGCTCTGTTACAGTAATCTGTGAAACAAAGTCGTTAATAAAACAAAAAAATATGTTTGACCACAACGGTGGCTAATAATGTTTACGAAAAATACAAACAATATAGATTTATCTATTACATAACATGTTAGAATTTTATTATGCATTTATAATCACTCATAAAGAGATTTCAATAAACAGTTACATGCATAGACAGTTTTTTTAAGCCAGCGTCTTTTGAATTCAGAAAATAATCAAGATAAACCATAAAATTGGGAAAAATAGATAGTAAACCATAAAATTGAGGAAAATGAGGCATTATTAATATGATTATAAATAACAGAATTACAATAATATTGTTTAAAAGTGCATGATTGAGTGCATTTTAAAATTTATATTATAAAATGCTGCTTGAATTTATTTTTACCTTTCATATGTAAAAAAAGAAATATTATCTGCTAATGCAAAATATGCGTAAGCTGGTTTATGGTCATTTTGTAGCAAAAGAGAAGAAAATAAGTGCATTAAATAAATGAATTCATATTTTTGTATCTGGAATAGTTGTACTTTAAATAGATCCTCCACCCTTTTATGGCCGAATAAGGGCTAAATTGCTTTCTGACTTGAAATGAAAAGGCATATTGGTTGATCGTGTAGCGTTTATGTGCAAAATTTGAGAGCCAATCGATAAAGCTTGTTGATGCCAAAACAGGTAATAATAATAATTTATTATCAGGTACATGTACACAAGCAAATAAGTATATTTAACCCTTTCAGTGCAGGAACCGAATTTTAAAGGCCTTTGAAAACAGTTTGGATCCAGATGAGACGCCACAGAACGTGGCGTCTCATCAGGATCCAAACTGTTTGCTATTCTGATAGTATTCTTTGAAAAAAATTTGAAGAAAATGCTTATTTTAGAAATTCAGCAGACGACATTTTAGCAGACGACAAATTTCCCAGCATGCAAAGGGTTATTAAAATGCTTAAGGTGTGGAAGACTCATAATCAGGTTTGGTGTCCCTCAAACCCTAAGCGTCTTGTAATTCCTTATGCAGTTTGTATAGATAGTGCCGCATCCTGACACGTAAAGCTTGTGCTTTGTTGGCAGCGTTAGTTGGCTGTTAACAGGTTCATTGTGGTTATCTCCACCATCAGTCTGTCCGTCTGTCCTAGCCACTATCTCCTACACCATAAGCACTAGAACCGTGAAACTTAAACACATGGTAGCTATGAGCATTATGTGCGACCCTGCACTATTTGGAATTTTGATCTGACCCCTGGGTCAAAAGTTAAAGGGGATGGGGTGGAGACGGGTCAGAGATTTTCACTCATTTTTAGCTCGACTAATATATATGAAATATATATAATGGAGCTATCATGATCACGTCGGCGTTACCGTTAGCGTGCACATGTTAAAGTTTGTGTACTACCCCAAATATTTTCTTTGTCCTTTAACAAATTACTTTTATATTTTGCATACATGTACTTCTTTACCAACATGACCCTTATCTATAAACAAGAGCAGACAACTGTATCAAGCATTTTGACAGGATTATTGCCCCTTTTATACTAAGAATATGCATACACTGTCACTCCAATATAACGCGGATGACGGGGTCCAAGCCACGCAACAGCGTTATAAACGGAAAGCGTTATAAGTTTTGAGCTAATTTATTTAAGGGGCTATAAAACAGGTAAAGTATAGCCTATAATATAGGTCTTGTGTATCTGCATGCTGTGTTGTCAACCGCAAATACATGCATGTAAACCGAATCGAGCGATAACAGTATAACTACCGCTTTTCTAATGTGCACATTTATCCGATAAATCAATATAATTACATCACTTACGAAAAAATAATGTTTAACATTTATGACAAGAAATATGTTTACGAACTTCGTAAACAAATTCATATGCCTACGCCATTTTTCAGAAAAATTAGTACAGTGCATTATGGGACAAAGCTTTCATTGGACGAGCGAATTTAAATTTAGATTGAATGCAATACGAGGCAATACGATACATGTACAAAGAAATGTTTTATTGCGTCATACGCAGCATGTAAAAAACGTGCTTTCCGTGGACTTTCTGATAACTGGCAAAAATTTAAGTGTATCTCTGTTAACTATTACACTGCGTTAGCATGTAAATAAATCGTCAGGATTTTTAACCAGGTTTTCCAAAGGAAAAAAATGGTTATTAGATTGGCGAATGCGGGCGGGCTGGCGGAACAAGCTTGTCCGGGCCATAACTATGTCGTTCATTGTCAGATTTTAAAATCATTTGGCACATTTGTTCACCATCATTGGACGGTATGTCGCGCGAAATAATTACGTCGATATCTCCAAGGTCAAGGTCACACTTTGAGTTCAAAGGTCAAAAATGGCCATAAATGAGCTTGTCCTGGCCATAACTATGTCATTCATTGTGAGATTTTAAAATCATTTGGCACATTTGTTCACCATCATGGGACGTTGTGTCGCACGAAAGAATCACGTCAATATCTCCAATGTTAAGGTCGCCACGACTAAAAATAGATTTAAAAAAAAAAAAAACTTATAAAGGGGGTTAATTTTGTTTGTTCATTTCAAAAGTTCAGTTTGACTTTTCTCCCTTTATCAGATTTTTTTTTCACAATGAAAACCTGGTTTTGTGACAATTTTGTCCCTTGTTAAATGTATTTTTCGTATACGTACTGAAACATTAAACACACACAAAGATAACTTTATTTATCAAGCATGTGTAGCATATAATAAACAATAACACACTTACACAGCCATATTTTATACCAACGAAATACAATACACGATAAATACGGAACATAAACAGGTAATAGTTTTAAATAACTTTAATTTGATAATTATTCCGCTTGCACTTGCCTTATTGAAATTAGCGCATCGAACCGCTCTGATAGGGAATACATGTAATAAACACAGACTCGCTTGTTTTCACACCTTTATTGACATTACACAACAGATAAACACCAATTAGCTGTCGAGTGTCGTTTAACCTCTAATCGATTAAAATCAGTTAAACGGGCGGATAAAGCAATCAAGCTGTGATCGCCAGCTTCTTTGAATTTATGAAAATACATGAAGTTGCATAACATGGATTTGAATCAGAAATGGAAGGTTGGAGAAAAAAAGGGTTCCAAGGATCCCCCGCGTTATATTGGACACAGCGTTATAACGGACCTCACTATATTGGAGTTAAAGTGTATTATTGATAAATCTATGTTAAAGTTTGCATACCACCTCAAATATTTTCTATGTCCTTTGACATATTGCTTTCATATTTTGCATACTTCATAACCAACATGATCCCAATCTATAAACAAGAGCAGACAACTGTATCAAGCATTTTGACAGAATTATTGCTCTTTTATACTTAGAATATGCATATTTTTGATAAATCTATGTTAAAGTTTGCATACCACCTCCAATATTTTCTATGTCCTTTGACATATTGCTTTCATATTTTGCATGCTTATTTACCAACATGATCCCAATCTATAAACAAGAGCAGAAAACTGTATCAAGCATTTGACAGAATTATTGCCCCTTTTATACTTAGATAATTGAACATTTTGCTTAAATTGCCATAACTTCTTTATATATGATCACATTTGATTCATACTTTGACAAAACAACACTTACCTGACATACCACAATGCACTGCACCCAAACTATCCCCCATGCCCCACCCAAAAATTCCCCCCCCCCCCCCCCAATTTTATTTTTATAATTATTTTTGAAACTTCATCTTTTAAATTACCACCAACCCACATAAACCACCCCTCTCCATGATGGCTTACATTAACCTGTCAAGCACTCGAAATCTCTTAAGACAATAGTTACGGTCAATCTCAACCATGCATGGCCGCATTACCAAACCTGGGGCGCCCCCTGGGTCAAACATGCGGCGTGGGAATACGCGTCGGCCTCTGCCGCACCATTCTTCACCAATTGACTTCAAATTAATACTTAAGATTTCTTATGACAACACAGTGTCTCGACCATCCATGTTCACATTACCCACCCCAGGGCCCCGCCCACTTTGGTGGTAAAGATCCCAAGCTATTTCAGCATAATTAAAATCCAAGCCATTTTTGTGGTCAAGACCCAAGCTTTCTCACCATAATTAAAATCCAAGCCAGTTTGGTGGCAGAGACCCCGAGCTATTTCAGCATAATTAAAATCCAAGTCAGGTTAGTGATCAAGATCCTGAACTATTTCGGTATAATTAAAATCCAAGCCAGTTTGGTGGTCAATTTTTGTGGTAAAGACCCCGAGCTTTCTAACCATAATTAAAATCCAAGCCAGTTTGGTGGCGGATACCCCGAGCTATTTCAGCATAATAAAAATCCAAGTCAGTTTGGTGGTCAAGATCCTGAACTATTTCGGTATAATTAAAATCCAGGCCAGTTTGGTGGTCAAGACCCCAAGCTCTTTCAGCATAATTAAAATCCTAGCCAGTTTCGTGGGGGAGACCTTGAGCTATTTCAGCATATTTAAAATCCAAGTCAGTTTAGTGGTCAAGATCCTGAACTATTTCGGTATAATTAAAATCAAGGCCAGTTTGGTGGTCAAGAACCCGAGCTTTTTCACCATAATTAAAATCCTAGCCAGTTTCATGGCGGAGACCTCGAGCTATTTCCGCATATTTAAAATCCAAGCCAGTTTGGTGGTGAAGATCCTGAACTATTTTGGCATAATTAAAATCCAAGCCAGTTTGATGGTCAAGATCCTTAGCTATTTCAGCATAATTAAAATGCAAGCCAGTTTGGTGGTCAAGAACCCGAACTATGAGCATAATTCAAATCCAAGCCAGTTTGGTGGGAAAGATCCCGAGCTTTTTCAGCATAATAAAAATTCCATGCCAGTTTGGTGGTCAAGATCCTGAGCTATTTCAGCATAATTGAATTCTAAGCCAGTTTGGTGGTCATGACCCCGAGTTATTTCAGCATAATTAAAATCCAAGCCGTTTTGGTGGTCAAGACCCCAAGCTATTTTAGCATATATTTTTTCGGCATAATTTTTTCTTACCCAATTGTTTTCGTACACACATTTTTTTGTACCCATTTTTTTCTGTTTTTTGACTGAATAATGCCCCCTTTTATAGTTAGAAAATTGAAAATTTGGTTAAGTTTTGTGTTCAGGTCTACTCTTATCCTATTTGTGTTAAGGTCTACTCTTATCCTAAAGTATCAAAGCTATATCGTCTACTTAATGTTATAAGTCATGTAACTGACATTTTTAAACATTTTATTTCTTTCCCATTTTTGTTTTTTTATTAAGGCGACATACATCAACTGTTTAATAATAATTATTAAGTCTACCTTTTTGGTAAAAATAATGTTTTTTTAACCAAATTTTCAAGATGGACATTACGGACACATGTCATTTGCTGAATGTAAAAAGTAGCATAACTAATATTTAGTTAAATTTTCAGGAGAAGGAAAAAACTGCTTTATTGAAATAAAATAGGGATACTAACAGAGTAAAACAAACACATGGGATATTTTCAGATTTGAATACTGGTATTTTACGCATCTTTAGGCAGTTCTGTGTACCAAGGATAAATACAATACTTAAACATTCATGTACAATGCACAATACTAAAAACCTGAATTGTAACTGTAATGTTTTTCAGATTCGGAGATGTCTGTGTTGTTTCTAAGGTCATGTGCAAAATTAAGTTTATATGTTTATAGGTTTAAAATTGCAAATTGTCCTCTTACTTGCCCTTGTATTTCAAGATAGAATACTTTCCTTCCCAGAGGAAAGAGATCTGGGTTTGAATCCCAGTGGGGGCTTCAGAGGATGATTCATTTTAAGAAAAATAAATATATTTGCTTTACTTTGTCTCTAACTTAACCAAATAACTCTGACAATGCCTTTACAAGTATGCAGTTTTTGCTAATTCAATTATGCAAGAAACATGTATAATTTTAGGGTAGACTAAGACAGCAAACTAAGAATGGGCATCCATTTTAGTTTTTTAAGTCAAAACAACAATAAATGCATATAGGAACACATATTTAAATTAAAAATGCAACAATCAGAGGACATAATCAATTAAATAGTAAATGGCTACTTTAAATATTTTTGAGCACTGTTTGTTTTTCAGAGATTTGTGAATATGCCGTTTAATGTTCTTCCCATTGAACTAATGCAATATGTGCTATGGGACTGGAATCATATAGTGTTGGAAAGCTGATGTTTCACGTCCAGAGGGTCCTTGCTTCCTGAAAGCTGAAAATTGTATATGATCTCCCCACTCATTCCATCCCGCGAAACCCTTAAGGTGTCGCAAGTCTAGTAAGTAAATAAATATGGGACGAGTGAGTGGCCAACAATCAATTTTATACCCATTATCACATAGTACTGGAACAGTAAGTAGACGTGTGTCGAATTTATCTTACAGTGTACCATTTATTTCTTAAACAATAATGTATAAGGATTAGCCGTAGCTATACGGAATTTCAATATGTCATTTTGTTTACTTCCTTGACGTCATTAAACGTCAATGCCTGATATAAACTGCTACTGATTTATTATAGACAAATAATCGGTCTCCACGTGACCTGGTTTAGTCAATTAAAACGAGTATAATCTGTGAGGTAAGATGAAGTTACTTCCACATCCATTTATTAGCTTGTTTATAAATGAGTATATATAACATTATCGTTATTACGCAGGGCGAAAACAACAAATGAACGTACTTCCAAAGCACAATATGGACAATAACTGTCAGCCCCAATCCGGCCAATGATATTGAACAACCGACTATAGAAATGATGTCGATGTCTTTCGTGTTCACATTGCTCTGAAAAAAAGGAAATACATTTTAAGAACTACATCCAATCATTTGACCCATATTTTTTAAATAACATCTGTCATAATATATTATGTTTTATTTCAACATATTTGTTGAATTTCATCAAACAATAAAGTGTTGTCATTTTGTTTATTTTTCAGCTATTTTTAGTGTTGTTATCAGTTATTCGTTTGTGTATTGTTGTTGTTATTTTCAGAAATGAAAACAGCAAAAAAGCAAAACCGATGTGATAACTCGAATACTGTGATAACGTCGAACATAGATAAGTTTAATTAGCGACCCTTAGCAACTCTTAACCACGAGTTTGATTTAAAAAAATACCTGAATAATTGGACTCATGAGGACTGCAAAATTCGTCAGGTGCGTGCAACGACACGTTGCGCTAGAATGTTCTGAGGACAGGACTCGACATCCGGAGGTGTCCCAGGAAAAACTAGAACGTTTGATGAAAATACTGTAGCAATCTTTAAATATCTTCTTTTTAACATTTGCATTGAGATTTGTCGATTCATATATACAACTTTAATATAATGTTGAAAATGTTTAATAAATACGAATAAACTGTTCAAAGGAACCATAACCGTTAGAAAAAAAATGCGGTGAATCATCAGCGAAATACGATACATACATTGCGGCATTCCAAAAACTACAAATAGGTGGTGCATGTAGGTCCTGAAACATACAAAGCAACATGTTTAAACATAATTATCGCACGTTCATTACATCAAAACGCACATTTAAACAAATATGGAACAATTCGATGAGATCGTACCTGAGCGTACTTCATTGTTATGTCTACCACAAAGTCGGTGGTGTTTTCCCAGTTATCTAAGGTCACGGTCACAACTTCTGAATTTATAGTGGATTCACTAGAACACATTATAATAATACAATCAAGAGCAGTCAATGTATGTTCATACTTGCAATACTTAATTCAGAAACTAAAATGGATGTGATTGCTCGTATTCGTATGATTTGCTTGCTTTATAGAACCGTATAGACGCATGTTTTATATTTACAAACCTGTAATTTTTCAACACTGATGAAATGAGTCCTGTCAGATTTTTGTACAAAACTGCTCCGATGGAGAGCGATCCTAAAACAAACGTGTTTAAAGAGATAGCAATATAAGAAATACGTTGTCGTATGATATACGCGAATTTCCATAGATTACGTAAACACAGTTCAAATTCAAACTTCAAGACGAAGACACGTATGAGCATTACTGTATAGAAACAGTTTTAACACACACAGCACTAAATACAACAAGTGATAAATGGCAAATTCATTACTTATTTACTCATATATGGCATATGAACGTTTTGCAATTACAAAAATGCCTTTCAAAAAAGTATAGATGAACATGAAATAAATTGTGTACCTACCAATTAATGAAGTGTTCGGCAGAATTATAGAGCTTGAAAAATTTGGAAATTTCAACTCGGCTGCTGTTTTGTTTATCTGTGTGACATGCACGACTAAAACATTGCAAGAAACAAATTAAACATGCCATTTCGTTTCTAAACAGTCAATAAGTTCAAGGAACATTAGAATCTAAATACAAATCTATTTGGAGAAGACAAATGATTACCCATATTATACGTAGGTATAGTTTTACTGGTATCAGTCTCGTTTCCTAGTGAAAGCATTAAAATGTCTGTATATTTGTCAACCACATTAACAACTTTCATCGCACCATAATCAGCCGTACTCTGCAAAGATTAAACGAATTAAGGTAACATATAAGGTCATTAATGTATCACCACGACGGACGTGCTGACATAAGTCAACATAAGAGAATATAAATATTTTGTTATGTTAGAAATTTTTCTGATTAGAGTGAAGTGAGATAAAAATGAAGTCTTTATTGTGAAAACGGTCCTCAACAGTGAACGGCGTATGGACAAAAGACTACGCCGAAGAAATCCCCTAAATCATAAGATCACTGATCACTTTGTGCTCACTTCGTGCTCACTTCGTGCTCATGTTTGCTAATAAGCAGTTGATTTATTGTCTTGCTGAGGAATTGATTGCTGAATATAGTGACGTACGTTAGGGCGCACAATCCGTCTTTATGACGCAACTATGTAACCTATAAATCGCCTCATCGTACCGTGTTAGATCCGTCAGGTGGCACATCAGTTTCATAGTGGTCGTCCCCTGATTGCCATGACTCAGCGTTATCACTATCCAGTAAATTACTTGTTGCGGTAAAGAACGACTTAAAAAAAAGAAACGATAATGATTGTAGTAAATTCAAAAGGCCGTTTCTACAATCAATATTTACACGAGAAGCAATATAAAGCTAAATTATAAAATGTATCTTAAAATATCACAGGAAATGTGATTTTAATTAAATTCTAGTAAATTATCATGTAATGTACTTTTTACTCAACAGCCTTGATGAAATTAGGAAACATATCTTACATTGGCTTGCTCATGTGTAACCTCCTTGTAGTCACTGACGCTTGCTATCGTGTCCAGCATGTCAGTTATAGCGTTAAGTTCGCCAATGTAGGCTGTACCGTTTGCAGGTTTTGTTACATTAACTAGCTGATCAAGACTGTCGGTGATTTTCGCAGCAGTCGGTGATTCTTTGAGTCTTTCCACCTTGTTTTGATCAGAAAGTTAATTTACAACATTACAATTGCGACACCATGCAGTACGTGCGTTTTGGAATAAAGGTCGTTATTTGTATACGTTGGTTTAAATTCAGTAGTCAGTTTTGAAATGAAAACTAAAGACCATGCTTTACCTGAAACTTAATTCTGGTGTACAATTTACCTCGAAGCAGACGTAAAATGGAATAAAAATTACATTTGCATAACAACGTATAGTTTTTATGCAATATAACACTTATTGAAATATAATTAGCACTAACCGTTGATATTAATTCAGCTACGCGTTTGGATACGCAGTTGTAAAAAGGTTTGAGCCATTTTCCTTCCTGACTACATTGCCGACTTACTTTCCCGAAAAATCCTTCAAAATAGTATTACGTAAAATCCTACATTAAAATGCATGAGTTATAATTCCTGTTTGTTAAACTTTTCATTTAATATATTATTTTCAATATTCTCCCCTTGTTTTGTAACATAAAATATAGCGAATGTAATAATAAATAAACCATATAACGCTTAATATATGTGTTTGGCATGTGTACATATTTAGAACAGATTTCATAATACTTCTACAATGTAGTATGGACTGACAGAAACGTTATATATGTAAGAAAATTAATTTAATATTTTACCACTTGGACAATCATCCTCAACAATCCTCCCCGGTTGTGTTTCGTTCCAAGTTCTTTTTTTGGTATCCATGTCGATAGAACAATTACCAACATACTCTTGCACTTTAACCAATGGACAAACAATATTATTAAGACATTGTTTTTTAATATAAATTGGCAAGTAAACGACTTCTTAGTTCAACAAATAACCATTTGTAGCAGGCAACACAATACATTGAATTAATATAATCATCAAGTGAATAAGTGAAGAATGTAACATATACCTAATACATGCTGACAAAACACTTTGGAGTATTGTAGCAAAGCCAAATGATGGGATTGAAGATTGCTTTTTCATACCTCATGTGCAATGGGTTTGTTTTTTCGATACATCACACTCAAAGTACGGAATTCAGCACAATGTGAGTAACGTAACGACGTCTGGTGTCTATCAGTTTTGTAGACATAGTAAAACGATCAAAATATTCAAACAAGATGACCGTGAGGATCTTTTAATGCTCATCAGAGAAACTGTAGCTGAGTGGTATAACACTCGTAACCCCTGGTTTGGATTACTTTTGACGACAGTGGCATAACTTGAACATATGTTGCTATATAAGTCTGAATAAACAATTTACACAACCATACGAGTTTGGCAATTGTGTGTATCACAGATGCATAATTTGAAGAAACTTAGTAGATGACCAATATCTGATATTAACACACTTATCGACCTGTTCTTTTCAAAAGAAAATAATTTAAGTTATTATGCTTATAAAGCCTATATACAAATACTATATGAGCGGGTTAATTTGGAATCGAAAGGCAGGATGCGAATAAACTTGGTTTGGGGCCACTATGCGATGCTACATATCACATGCCAATCTTCTGGGCATTCCATTTCAGGAGATTATTAATTTTAACTGTTGAATATATACAGGTAAGAAAACATGGTTCTTCCAGGGCGGGGCAACTTTTGACCGCAGTTCAATGTCACATAACAAATACCAAACCGTTGGGCCTTGCGATTTTAGAAGAGATTGTATGTATCTATATACATATATGGAAACCAAAGTAACCAAAAGAACCAAATTTAGACCCCAGGGGTATGATATGTGCAAACTTGGTAGAGAAACACTAAAATATATTACACGATATTGAGAAGCAAATACCAAACCTCTGGGACTTGCGGTTTAACGGGAGATTTGTTTTTAAGAATTCGCTTATAACGTTTAAGGAAACCTTTCGGGTCCCCTCATCCAGGGGATGATTTAAACAAATTCGCAGAGAAACACAATGCCGTGTTACTTGGATATGCAATTATAGAGGAGAAGATTTTTAAAGACTTTTATTTTTAAACTTTTTTTGGCCACGTTAATAATCAACGAACCGAACCCATTTGAAAAACTTCAATAGAGGACTACCCATTGACAATTTCTGTGTAGTTTCGTCAACTTATGCCCCACCCGGGGAACATGTCGTACGCATGCAAGGATGAACGACGGAAATCACGGTAAATCAATAGCTCACCACGAGCATGTTTTGATCAGGTTAGCTTAACATTATCGCTTACACACAATGCATTTAGGTGCAGGTCCTGTCCATTGACCAGTAATCCTGCATGTTAATGTTGCCAAACCGACCAGCGTCGTGCCCGGTGAACAAGAAAACGTTGCCGTCGTGTTGGAGATTGCCTTTGATGGATTTGGCGCCAATTCGATTGTTAGATTGTCGTTAGTATCCAATACTGGGCATTCTTAAAATAAAATCTTAAATCGGCATTCATGTATATTCATTAACGTATAATGCATTGTTGTTGACATTGATAAGTGCCTGAAAGTGTTGTTCAAAGCACAATCACAAATCTCATATTTAATTAGATTATAAATAATCGATCTTAATAAAACTTCTGAATAGATTGTATTAATAACGATTGATAGTATACCTTCTAATTATGTATTACCTATTGGAACACACGCTGAATATGTAAGTGGACTCCATGTTCCATTCGCTGTACAAGTAGCAGATTCAAAACGTGTGTTGGTTTTGTTGACGACATGATACCCCGGATTACACGTCATTTCAGCATCAGAACCGAAAGTTGTCGCGTTTTTGTAAATAATTGGTTGATGGTTATCCAAACTAGAATCACTATACCACTTCCCACAATCTGAAAGATACAAAATAGGCATTTGTATTATATGCATCCCAAGGTTCATTGCTTTACAAATAAAATATTTGAACGAACTAAGACATTAGTTTGTGTGATCACACCCATAAAGTGTTATTTTAAGTGTCTGAATTTGTTTTTGAGACAGACGATTGAATCTTAAAGTTGGTATTATAAACGAATAAATCTTAAATATTCGTTTGATTGTTATTCGTAAAAGTATTTAATTTTACTTTTGTAATTGTTTGAATTAATATTCGGCGTTATTAAAACCATAACTAATACATAAACCGTTAATTTGTTTATTAATTGACATCAAATGGACACAAACAAATATAACAATTTAGTTATAGTTCAGTTAACATTATTTTTGTTAAAACGATGACAAATTGTGTTACTAGCTCTTGTGTGTATTATCGTGTATTATAAGTATTTAACAAACAGTTTTTATCACTGAGGACCTTCTGGCATAGACGAACCGCATAGAAATCCCTGAAACACATGGAGAACCGAAGCCGAAGCTCTAAAATAGGTAAGGGACCGAAGCCGACAGGTGAAAACCTAAGCAAAAAGAGATCTTTGTGCATTGTGCGCTCAGTTGAATAATCCATATTCGAATCTATGTTTCGTTGTTGCGAACAACTCATTCTGTTCCAAAAGGCCATGTTCAAAGAGAAACCCCTGTTAAAAGATTATGGTACACGCAAATAGGTCTTCGATTGGAATGTTTTCATGACCTCAATAACATCTTAATAACCTTCGATGATAATAACCGACCAGCCCTCTTATCTTAGTAAAGCAATATAAGCTTTCCACTGCGTTCAGTGATAGTATACATTCTTCAGGTAATGATGATGACAAGAAGATGTGCAGCCGAAAAATATTCAATTTTTGTATAATTATGTCTTTTCTAAAACCTTCTCAAAGCATAAAAGGTTATGATTTATTCACGTTCATATAAAGTTATTGTTTGCATTTGCATATAAAAATTACTTAATGCGCCATAATGTCCATAATATTGTATGGTTATGTGCGACGTGATAAATATGTAACTTCTTTAATTAAAAAAAATGTGTTTGTAAATAAAAACCTGAACATAACATCTATAACAAGACCACATTCATAAAAACGATTATAAACTTTGGAATATATCTGATACGACCGCTTCTATCTATTCACATTAAGTTTAAAAATCGCAGCTTGTATGTATTACGGTTGATATAAGCATACTTTCTAATGATAATTGACCTATTAAAACACACGCCGAACAAGTAAGTGTGCTCCATGTTCCATTCTCTGTACAAACAGCTGATTCAGATCGTGTGTTAGTTTTGTTGAAGACATGGTACCCCGGATTGCACGTCATTACAGCCTCAGAACCAAACGTTGTCGCGTTTATGTAGATTATTGCTAGTTGGTTATCAGAAATATTATCACTATGCCAATCTCCACAATCTGAAAGATAAAACATATACAAGCTTGTATTATTATCTGCATCAGTGACACTTAAATATCTAAATTGTTGCATCACTGACTATTTCTCTTATCTAACCAAAACAAAAACAGGATCTCCACAATGTTAATTGAGAATATACATTCATCAGATATTGATAATACCTAGAATCTGTACAACCAAAACACACGTTAATTTTTTAAATACAGTTATTGATTTTTTATCACATTTTTACGTCATAATCAATGCCTATATGCTGCTGATTTATTTACTTATAAAGATATAAAGTATAATGTTGTTGTTTGCATTTAAATATGAAAGATGTGTTTGCGCTTTAATTTTATTTATAGTTTAACGTTATATGCGTCATGATAACCATGTAACTATTAACAATTTTAAATGTCAAATATGTTCTTTAATAAAACCTGACCATAAAATCTATATCAATCAAGAACACATTAATAAAAACGATTATACACTTTATGATTTAACCGATAAGGGCGTTATCATCTACTTACATGTATTATATTTCACTGCTCTTATCAATTATTTATGTATTATTTCGAGAAAATGATGAGCCCTAAAACTAAAATATTTAAACTAGTTTCAACTAGGATGACTTATATGATAAACAACCAGAACCGCTTTGTCAGATGCATGGCTAGATTCAAAGGCACATAACTACTGGTAACCATTAACATTTTATTGTAGCTTTTTACGACCACGATTCTCTACGCGTAAAACAAATAGCCAGTGCGACGAAATATAAATAGATATTTAATTGTTGAATAAAATGTTCAGAATACCTAGGGTAATTTTATACTAATCGTGTGATAACACTCAACGAATAAAATATTGAAATAGTAAACTTCATAGTTACGTGGGGTAAATAAACCAGTGACATTCGGCGACATTGTCGCCTCTGAACGTTTCCGTAAAAATACTACCTCTATATGGGTATTACCAATACGCGTGAAGTGGACTGCATAATGTAATTTGTAAAAACAAATTGTCTGAAAATCCAACCTTGATCTTTATTATAGTGTTATACAAATGCGTTCTCTTTGACAATTTCCGCTTTTCGGAAATTTTTCGTTTAAATGATGTCTCTTCTTAGCAAAAATCCAGTTAAGGCGGTAAGTGTCGTCCCGGATTAGCCTGTCTAATCTGGGATGACAATTAACCCACAGGCATTTTACCCAGTTTTCTCAGAACACGACACATGAGACTCTCGAATTTTATATTTGGAATATAATATCAGATAGATGTCCTCTAAGAAGTTTATTCTACTTTTTCTCCTAGTTATTGCATGCCCTTGCGATCATATACCTGTTTTATATAGTCATTAGACGTATGTATTATATTCGATTCATACCTTTCGGTAAATAAGTGGAAAATACCATTGGATGATAACCAGATGTTGCTCGAATGAAATTATAATATTTAAGAATTGCACTATTGCTTGTTTCCACGTGTTATGTGGCTTTACTCAAATGTTTTGTTTTACCAAATGGTTAATAACCGAATCGTCGATGTGAAATTCGACCTGTTAAACACGCTTACAAATTTCTTTGGATTGTGGTAGGAAAAAACACGGTTGTGGACTAAATGATAATTTATATTTTATGTACGTCGTATGTTCAATACACCACACACATATTACGGAATACAACACAAAGTTAGTAACTTGCACATTATAAACTATTTATCAAAATATGTAAACAATAAGACCCTCTTTAATCGGCACACATTCATTGTTATCAGCGTATTAACAGTAACTTCTTAATTTTCTATTAATTTGATAATTTACTGAATGTTTGTTTTAAAGAATAGTTACAAATAATTATCCTCTTTAGTTTGTTTTGTTTTCAAATGATTTCGCATTATCACAACTAAATTAAACTTCTCCTTTATATGTGTGATATAACGTAAAATAATTGTATTCATGAGATTTGAAAATAGCAGATTGCAATAATTACGGTTGATATTTTATACTTCATTATCAGTATTTACCTATTGGAACACACGCTGAATAGATAGGTGCACTCCATGTGCCATTTTCTGTACAATAAGCTGATTCAGATCGTGTGTTTGTTTTGTTGACAACATGGTATCCCGGATTGCACGTCATAACAGCCTCAGAACCGAACGTTGTCGCGTTTTTGTATTTTATTTGATGATGGTAATCCGAATTAGAATCACTGTACCAACCTCCACAATCTGAAATATATAAATAAATATATGAAATATATAAATAAAGACCTTCGTATTAATACATGTATCCCAACATGCAACAATAGAAGAGTTAAACGCATTAAGGCATGACACATACATAAAGCGTAACGATGCGAAAACCATCAAGCATAAAAATATAATACAGGACAGACGCGGACTGTCATAATTTCAGCTTGACTGTGTCTTGAAATTGAGTCGAGCGTTGCCTTAAGATGTTTTGTAACGCCTCTAATGAATGTCAAGCACCGTCGCAAAAAGAACAAACGGAATCCACTGTAGCTTTTTAGTCCTTCAGGGTTCTTAACCTATTGAAAAATATTCCTCTTGTGAAGGACGCTAATCGCGTCGTAGACGACATTTTCGTTAATGGTGACAGTGCCAAACTTCACTCAGAAATTACCTTCGTATAGATTTATGTAAGTATTGTCATCAAATTAAATCATTCTAGATGTGTATGGATAGATATAACTGGTTTTATTAAATATAAATCACCATAATTGTCAACATAGTTGGACCTTTAATTTACGGTTTGCATACCAATGATATTTTATCTCGGACAGGATATTGTGATAGTACTTGAAATCGTATGCGCCTATATGCAAGGCTTATTAAAAAAACAACAACAGAGGACGTTAAACTTAAACAGTTACCCGTTTTCAGTAACACAAGTCTATATCTTTAGAACCATAAAAAGTAATTGCATTCATTGAGCATTGATTGACATTAAAAATATGCATTGAAGAATATTTATGAAAGGTATAATATTACCTGTATGAACACACGCTGAATATGTAGGTGTACTCCATGTACCATTCCCAGTACATATCGCTGATTCAGAACGTGTGTTAGTTTTGTTGACGACATGGTAACCCGAGTAGCACGTCATAACAGCCTCTGCGCCGAACGTGGTCCCGTTTTTGTATTTTATAGTTTGATAGTTTACCGAACTAGAATCACTATTCCATGCTCCACAACCTGAACGACGGAGCTATATAGGTTCTTACTTTAGCATGCCTTCTCGTTTAGACCATTAAACAATGAACAAGTTGGACGCAGCTTTTATAAAAGTCTTGAATAAGTGAAGATTATTAAACTTGGCCGAATATTGCTTCTAAATGCATGACAAAAACGTATCTAAACACACACGTTTAATATTACAAGCTTTTGTATTATTTAAAACAATTGGTACAAGAGTATGCCTTAACATTATTTGATGTTGATAATAACAATAAACAAAAAACTAAATCTATGGTCATAACATGATAATTAACGAACCTAGGTGTACTACTAGGTAGGGAATACGCATTTAATTGCTTTACAACAGATCTTGCATTGCAATCAAAATACTATATTGGTAACAAAAGAAAATAAACATTTCCGCCGATCATAAGAGCGCATTAAGGAAATTGACGATCATCAAAGTCATCGCTTTTTGAAAATCAAAAATATTTTTTAGTTTTATTTTCAATGTTATTATATTATATTCGTTTAAAAATGGTATCTGTTAGGATATGTTCAAATTAACTTAAAAACTAATAACACACCTTGATCGCACAAGACGCCCACATCTTTAGAATGATTACAGTTGTTGGTTCCCCACGCGTTGTGTTGACACATGTCGATATTGGTCTCATTGCCATTGCACCGGACATCGTCCAACCAGATCGTGGTGGTGCCGGGGCCGTAGTATGCACCTGGTTTTGGCTGGGCTCTGGAACTTATGGACAAATGTATCGTTGAATATTAAATATCAGTGCTTGATATAGCTATGTTTACCGCTTACACCAGTGTTAAATCAACATTCGAAAAAAACGTTGTAAGGCACCTTGCAACTTCTCTTTTGATCAGTCCTTAATCAAGAAAATGTTCAACAATAATTCAACTGACTAAAATCATTGAAACAAAACTGATTCGACCTACACGCTAAAAAAATACAAAAGCTGTATTTGATTTACGAATACAACTATGATAATGAATTCGACTGCAGTGTTTAAATGTAATTTTGTAAGATGACAATGGTGAAGACACATGTCTGTGTTTTGATTTTAAATAATAAACAAAGAGCACATAAGGCAACTTCTTCTCTATTTGGCCATGATAAAAGCCAGTAATTCTACACGTACGTAACTCAATGATTTTAGCATATCTCATTTGAATACAATCAAATACATGAATATTGTACAATTGATTGTTCCATTGTTAATGCCTTGATTTTATATTAGTTCGTGCACACACTTTAACGTCTAAAACTCAAAAAGGCTTTATGGACTAAGACTGAATTGGTCAGTGTAGATTTCAAATATAAGAATAATGGCGTCGTAATATATATGGCTTTTTTGAGTAGAATTAATAAATTCATAAAAAAGCTATATGGATTTCGAATCAATATTTTTTTTTTATAATTCAAAGAAGATAATTTGTTTATGACTCAACGACGCTTTATCGACTACAACTCAAAGAGGCTTTATGGGCTACAACTCATTTTCTCACCTGGTCAAGTTGAGCATGTTGCAGACGACAGCTGCGCTCTTCGTGTCAAAAAGGTCATCGCACACGCTTCCCCAAACCCCCTGGTAAAACACTTCAACTCGGCCTTCATTGGCTGCTGGACCCCCGACCAGACGCACGGGTGTCGCAGCTGAAGGTTAAAAATAAATTTGAACTATTCCATTCCTATTGTACTCACATATAATTTAACAATCAGTAACAGTGCACCATATATGGTAAAGCTCTAATTTAACAGCCACTTAAACAATAATGTTTGTGTTCCGTGGAGTAAATATGTAAAACGTATATTTAAGGAAATAAAGATAATACATTCAGATTAAACTGTTTTATAAATATGTACGTTTTATTTTTATACCCTTTTATGTCCGAAAAATATCATCGCAATCAACATCGTCAGCATCACTGCCACCACATATAGTATATTATGTCCCAAAACTACCGAATATCAAGTCTTGTACAAACTTAACGTTTTCTTAAACTGATAAAGTTTTAAATACACATCCAGTCCAGACATTAAAAAAAACCATATATCTTACGCGAACTAAAGCTGATAAATAAAACCTGGGAAAAATAAAAATACTCTTTAGAAATTAGCTTTTACCGTGTTCATAAAAAAACAATCAATCATACTCATTTAATAAACACTCTAAGACCCACTCATGGACAGTACAAAAATGAAGACTAAGAACATACCATAAGCGCAAACGACGCCCACATCTTCTTGGTGATTACAGTTGTTGGTTCCCCAAGCTCTGTGTGGACACCGGTCTATATCGCTCTCATTTCCAAGGCACAGAACATCGTCCAGCCATATGGTGCCAGTACCCGGACCGTAATAGGCACTATCCTTATGTTGGGCTCCGGAACTAATGGACACATGTATCGATAAATGTTAAAGTTCATTGCTTCAAAATTAAATAGCATTGTAGAAAACGTACATCTGGTTCAAATTGAACGCAATCTTAAAATTCAACATAATATATGATTTAATTGAATTCCTTATGTACTAGATTTCAACGTTATGGGATTTTAAAATTCCTATGTTGAACAGGCATGGGGGGCCACTGACTAGAGTTATTGTTCAGCAATATAAAACAAAAGCTTAACGGCCTAAACTTGTACGTAGCTTAATAAACAACTACTCTTTTCCTCACATCGGAAGATTGAGCATGTTGCAGACGACAGCTGCGCTCTTGTTGTCAAAACCGTCATCGCAAACGGTACCCCAGGTCCCGTTGAAATACACCTCTACTCGGCCCTCATAGGATGATGGACCCCCAACCAGATGCCTGGATGTCGCTGCTGAAGATCAAATTGTCACAAATGTGTTTAATACAATTTAAACAATAAATACTATATATACAGGATAAAACAGTGTAAAAAAAGTAAATATCTTATACCCTAGCGCTTTCGACTATACGTCTTTTTCAGGGTTTTATATAGATATATGTTCACGATTCATCAGTGAGAATGTACAATTGGATCATTGTCTTGTTCAAACCTGCAGCCACAGAAAACGACGTTCCGCTGATTACAACTGTGTGTTATAGACTGGCACGCGGGATGTTTAATATATCGGTATCACAATTACATATTACAAATTGCCGTGAACGTTGGCATTCAGTGTTGTTTTATGTGTATGTATCCGAGAGATGAACTGCTTACATACAAAACAAATCACAAATTCCGTTTACATGTACTTTCAAAGAAGTAAGAGAAAAATGACACCAATACATTTTCAATCTTAAAACGACAGTTATGACATAAAATGATCATAACTAAGAATAAAGTGTACTCATTTTTACTTGAACGATTGCTATTTTTCACATTAAATTAAATCCAAAATATTATCGATTTTGATCGATAGCAATCGTGAAATTGCACTGAATGTTGGGTATTGTATAAATTTCACTAATTGAACGCTAAAAATCGCAGTATATTTAATAAATAAATATTTCAGTACGCTCATTTTAACTTCAAAATATGCTCTTAGAAACACATTTGTAAAGGCAGATAGAACTATTCCAAGTGCAATGAACAGATGAAATGTGAATGCTGTATATATATATATATATATATATATATATATATATATATATATATATATATATATATATATATATATATATATATATATATATATAACCTTGTACAACAAATAACCAGTATACCTGATAACTTGTTTTGTTAGAAAAGGAAGCCGTTACAGAGTTCAAACAGCCTTGTTTTTTTAAACTGTAATGCATATTTGGTAGCATTAAGTCACATGCTTTACACGAAGAACACAACAAAAAAAGTTTTACAAAAATAGATATATGGTCAAATGATTACTATGTGCTATAGAAAATCCAGGAATCGATAAATTGACCACGGCCATATTGGCTATCACGTGACCCGCTACTGAAGACGGTACTGAAGAATTAGGCAGATTTCGGCGTAATCATAGCTTATTATTATTCATTTCAATAAACAATATTTTATCACTTAGGACACTTAGATTGGAAACAAGTCAATCATGACACAAAGTTGTTTCGATATGTTTCACAGCATTAATGAATAGAAGTTAAATAAGAAATATACACGATAGATTTATAAAATATGTATCTCTGCAACACTATTTAGTTACAACACGTAATGTTTAAGGCCGAGTTAGCTTTTTAAAGCACACTTTTCAGTACTGCCATTGCCTAAAATGTAAGTAATTCTTTATTGAATGGAATTATTCAAGGATAATTATAAATGTTCTATCAATATCTTAAGTCTGAAGTAAATTTTGTGATTTTAGCGTAAATAGTGCCGGAAATATTAATTAGCGAAACTTTGAATGAAATAAGGCCGAAGTAGACAATTATATTGAAAAGTAGATATCTGCCTTTGTTTTAAACATTATTATTTCTTTTTGTAAATACTCATATAGTACCGGAGATACTAATTAAGAAACTTTATAAGATTCAAGACCGAGGCTGACTTTTTTATTGAATAGTACATATCTTTGTTTGTCTAAACATTAATTATTTCGTTATTAATATTTATTATTTAAGTATATTTTAAAGGTAATGTAAACATATAAAGCCCAAGTACATTTTGTGATTTTAACTAAAATTGGTCCGGAAATATTTATAAGCAAAACTCTTTAAGATTTCATGTAAAGGCAAACGCTTTTTTAATTTAAAGTATGTTTCTGGTTTAGTCTAAAACTGAAGTTTTTATTTTAATTAATATCTTAAAAATCGCTCTCAACCTTACACAGCAACTCTTGCCGGATATGAGTTTTAAATGAACAGGTGCCGGAGCTATTCATTAGCAAAACTGTGAAAGATGTCAGGACATTGCATACTTTTTAATTGAACAGTACATATCAGCTTTTACCTATAACTTTATTGGTATGTTATTATTTAAATAATGTTAATTAAATTGATTTCATAATTTATAAATTTTTCTTAATAGTGTCTAAATTTACGATAAAAATGTTCAATATGAAAAATATGGCGCCTTACATTAACTTAAATAGCTGCAATGATGTTCTCTACATTTCCTAAACTTATAGTTGCCTTTATTTAATTTTCGTAATAAAGTCTAAATTAACGATACAAAAACAAAACACGCACATAATAATTCATGTTTTTCTTTGTTAATTTCGGATTGTCATTTTAAGCAAAGTAGATATAATGGTCTTGAAAAAAAACATCTGCGATAGAGGCACAAAAGCTTTTCTTCAGTGGAAGGCGATGTCCCAAGGGTGGTTTAAAAGTGTTAATTGATATGTCTGTGACACCACATGTCTGCACATGTGTTGATACCGTTATTAAGATAAGATGCCAAGCGTCACATTCTGATAACATTTAAAATGACAATCAGGTTAATCGATCCATGCTGAGTTTTATGACTATACATATACGAATCTTGTTTCTTTAAATCACCAAATAACTGAAAAAAATATTTATTTATAACATACGAACTATTATGTGATGATAATTTCGATAACAGAAACAATTTACATCTTTAAATATATTAGATAACATTGCTTCGAATCCTATTATTATTCACGGACCTTTTCAAACATATAGGTCGCTGTATTGTTTTTCAGTACTGTAAGTCGTCGCGCGCGAGTATTCAGGGGCGGTAATCCGGAAGTTATCGATTTCTTGGAATTTCTATCATCACATAAGGAAAATCCTCATACCGTCATTAAACATGACAATAACATTCCACAAATTGACGGTAATTTAAAGTCTTATTTTAAAGCGACAATGCTTGTTCAAAATTTTGTGTCTTTTACGATTGTGTACGCGTTCAAATGGCTTATATATGGCATGGCTGTCGGTTTTCATATTATCTATGCACCGCTGTCGACCTTACCGCACCGCTCTAGCTTTATTCGAGTACAAGGAGTGTTATCTTAATGCACTCTAAAAAATAACACTAAAACCATATTTAAAATTAACTTGAACACCAAGAAAATAATCCGAACGCACAAGACTCCCATATTTTCGCAACTATCACTCTAATTGCTATATGACCAAAGTGTTTAATGTATATGTGATTGTAAGTAGATTGGTACATTTAATTGCAAATTTTACTATTAATTGACTTTATAAAATTGGACAAGAATCTCAGTAGTAAACAAGCCCGATACAGCAAATTCCCCAGCCATTACACCCAGACAAATACATATGCAAATACCAAGTAAAACAGTAAATAATAGACTTCGTCAAACACATTACATTATGACATGATAAAATGATATATATCTTAATCGGCATAATTGTAAAGAGAGTACATATGCCTTAACCTATATTGCGACTTCTAAGGTATGACAGACATGGTCGTATGACAATCGGAAATGTTGTACTATAAATTTAAACATTTTAATGACAAAACAAATATCTTTCTCC
This sequence comes from Dreissena polymorpha, assembly GCF_020536995.1. NCBI lineage: Eukaryota > Metazoa > Mollusca > Bivalvia > Myida > Dreissenidae > Dreissena > Dreissena polymorpha. The sequence continues at coordinate 36,850 of NW_026273353.1, read as the reverse complement.
CTATATTATGATCATCACGTTGATAACCTTTGCGTTACGGTTATTCTGACTTTATATATACACCCATGCTTTTTACAGTGGTGTCAACATGTGTTGAAGACAATTGGCGAGTATGTTGTGTGGCCGATAGTATTATGTCTATAATTGTAATCTATATCTTTCAGATACCGATGCAATTTTTCGCTCCAAATAGAGTTTCCACAAGGTGATAGTCGTTATGTTAAATTGTCTTGATAAATAGTAGTATTATAGGCCAGACAAGCAACGATATTTCATTTTAGCCCACTGATCTATATATGAACCATGACCTTATACATGTGATACCAAGTTGCTGCGACCTACATCCCGTCTCAACACGGTGATAACATTAAAACACATGTTCCTACTCCCGTTTATTGTTTTAATGCCTAATGTTTTAAGGTTCGATAACAAGTATTCAATACTCAACATTACGCACATATAAATTATAATCATGGACTGATCTTACGGCTTTAAAGGTAGATCTATAATTTCGCATCGGTCAATATGTGAATAAAAAATTTAGATTATTATAAACATATAATTCTGATGAATGTGTAAATAAGACGAAATGTTCTTAGATATTTTTTACAAGATTCGACCATATCCGCCATCATTATGGATGCATTAAGGATGTCAAGACAATCTACGGCTACACAACTTAAGATGAAGCCAAGCTAAATTAAAGCAGGCGTAAAAGGAAGACTTTGAATCATCATAGTTTGGACTCAAAGCTTTTAATACAGTGACAAACTTCGGAATGTGGGTTCCACATAAAAACTAATATTTCTTCTTGTTCAACAAACAACGCGTGACTTTTTTAGCCTTTCTCTACCTATTGGAATGTTGACAAGCTTTATTCCGAAAGGCGTATACGTCCCTATCATAATCCTCATTTGGTTAATTGGAAGTTAAGTATTTAGTTAAGGTTATATGTCCTTAACTAGCAGTAAAGGGCATGTGGTGACATTTCGTGAATTTGCCCTTTTACGCCACAACAACTACACCAGACGCGCCGATACCTTTCTGGACAATGAGCAATACTTGCATTTAAGCGGTATGTTAGCACTAGAGAAATAACCAGGATGACAAAACCTCTTAATACCTATGTTACTATATATAGTTACAAAATTGACTCGAATGCATGTGATTATCGGTCAAATTAAGGTGATTATAACGTTTGACCCGCAGGGCCAAATGTTAATTATCGATAATCGCCCCGGAGCTAAAGCACGCGACGTCACCTGAAAAAAATGGCGTCCATATTCAGTCTTTTCCAACGATGATAAATAAAATTAAGCCACAGATCAACGAAATAATTAAAAAATAACGAATCATAAAATAAGAATTATTTAGTTTAACAGGAGTCATCCAACATCAAAATTTAGTAAACTACAATCTTACCTCAAAGACATCTCTGATCAAATGCTTATAATAATACAATTACATTGATATGCACTTCTATTTTCTGTTTTTCCTCCCCATGATCTTTATTTATTTCAAAGTACACTTTTTTTAACGTTTTACGAAATCGAATGACTGCTCGGAGTGATTTCTTTAATTCCTCTTGAAGTTTCCAATTATACATCACAAACACACAATCCGAAATACGTTTTGGATTCGTTCGATGCTTTTTAAAATAAATATTTTACTGTTTAGTAAATCACAACGTCCGAATTGTTGTCGTGAAAATCAAGAAATTCAAGCTTTAACTGGTGTGTTTCGTCACAGAAATGGCTTCATACAAGATAGATACGTCATAAATTGCGTAATCAATTGAATTAAAATAAAAGTACGGAAAGCAGGTTCGGTAAAATATTTTAGTGAAGAAACAAATAGGATGATATGTACTATAAACAATAACACACGCTAAGTATTCGGTATTAAAGACGTTTATACCATCATTGCTTGAGGGCCTGAAGTGAACATCACTCTGCGGGCCGATTATCACTTCTGGCCTTAATGCAACGAGGTATTAACCTCATAATAATTGACGGGTATTTGAAATGCTCTTTCGCGATTGGATTTCGGCAATTTTCAGTCGTTTTGGTACGGAATACCATAAGGGCCATCGTGGTTACACATAAAAATCCAGAGGGCGACAATGCGATAGTGCGATAGTACGATGGCGACAATGCGATAGTACGATGGCGACAATGCGATAGTACGATGGCGACAATGCGATAGTACGATGGCGACAATGCGACAACGCGATAGTACGATTGCGACAATGCGATGGTCATCGTACTGTCGTCATCATATTATCGCATTGTCGCCATCGTACTAACGCACTGTCGCCATCGTATTGTCGCACTGACGCATTGTCGCCATCGTATTGTCGCACTGTCGTCATCGTATTGTCGCACTGTCGTCATCGTATTATCGCACTATCGCATTGTCGCATTGTCGTTATCGTGCTATCGCATTGTCGACTATCAGTACACAAACTATTCTCATTGCAGAAACAAAATAATTGACTTTATAAAGATGTTCTTTGATAGAGGTTACAGTTATAATGAATTCAGATTCTTATTAAGTTATAGAATGGGTATTGATGAAAGGTATGCCGAACTGTAAAGTTTTTCTAAAAATGGCTCCATCTAGGAAAAAATACGATGTGCGCATGTGTACCGGAAGGCGATAGACGACAATGCGACAGAACGATGACCACAATGCCACAGTGCGACAATACGATGGCGACAGTGCGATAGTACGATGGCGACAATGCGATAATACGATGACGACAGTATGATAACGCGATTGTACGATGGCGACAATGCGATGATACGATGGCGACAGTACGATATGACTATCGAATTGTCGCCATCGTACTATCGCGTTGTCGTACTGTCGTCATCGTATTATCGCATTGTCGCCATAGTACTATCGCACTGTCGCAATTGAATTGTCGCACTGTCGAATTGTCGCCATCGTACTATCGCATTGGTCGCCATCATACTTTCGCATTATCGCAGTGTCGCCCTCTAGATTTTAATGTGTAACCACGATGGCACTAACAGTATTCCGTAGTATTCCGTAAAAATGGAACAGGAACAATCTACATGAGTAGTTCCCCAGTCGGTTAATGGGGCGATTTGTTTTTAAGGGATTTGCTGGGTTGATTATGTTTAAAACCACAGATCTAAACGGATATTAAGGCGTCAGATTACCCACATGACTTTCGTTGCAATCTCACCATTAACATGTTTAGTAATTTTGTATTATATCACAAATCGCACATTGTAAAAATTATCGGCTTATTCGGAAAATATTAAACGTTCTAAGTGATTTCAGCACTTTAACATTTTTGATATATTTTTTCTTAATTTTAAATAAGGCGTGTGGGTAAGTGTGTCATCCTGTGTACGCACCGGATTGTAAATCTCGTGATTAACAGTAAATCACAATACAAGAGCTTGCCATACAACACTTTTACATTCGAGAATATTATCATTTATAATATTTCTGACATCCGACTAACATTACTTACTATGATATGTGATATATTGCTAATTCCTGACAAAGGCAGTAACCATATATATATATATATATATATATATATATATATATATTCTATATGTTTCTTCATATTCCAATTAAAATAGAGCGACACTGCATTCATACTTGTGTTAACACTTACATATATGGTCTGTTATATTCCACATACATTATGTACAAATAAATGCCCGCATGTTATTTCCCGTAACATGACTTTCGCTGCAATCTGTAAAATCACCTGCTTGTTTGGAAAATGATACACTTTTGATGTGATTTGAGCTCTTTAAAAAAACACAAATTTAAGATTAGGCACATGCGTCATCATAGATACCAACCTGATAAATTGCGTGGGCGATAAATTGAACTTTGAATATCTTCTAATATCTTCTAATAAACATAAAATCACGATATAAAAGCTTACGATACAACAATTTTAAACTCAAAAACATTAGTACTAATAATATTTCTGACTCACATCCCTTCCTATGATATGTGATATTGCTAACTCCTTAAAAGGCAATATTTGTTCCGGAGATGAATATCAATAGGTCTCTTCTATAGGTTACTTCATGTTTCAATTTACATCAGTAAATGCTTTTCTTCTCAAAGAGTGACAAAACATTAATTATTGTGTTTACACTTACCCGTTTGACCAGCCATCGTCCACATACATAATGTACAAATCATTGCCCACATGTTATTTTCCGTAAACCTTTCGCATACAGTGCACACGCTAACAAACTACACACTATCTTCCGTATTGTAACAAGCGCACAGTGACAATGTCGCCTTGTTCGTGTCATCTCATGTTTATCTATTTTGATTACTTTCAAGTGGGTCATGTGATTACTTCTGAGGAAACTATCTTGTAATGATACGGAGTGCACATGCGAAAGACCGCAAAATAATCATGACCCGTAATCAGCAAGCCTTTGTGAGACTGTGACTGAACGGTACATCATTCTATGTGCAAAAAATGAATGCTGACAAATTCACACTTCCGGTTTTATAACAACGCAAATGTTCGTAGCATGTTCAAATCGCAATCCAATCCAATTTGCTAATTATTTCTCTTAATCTTTATATTCACAAGTGTGTGCTGTTTTGGTGCAAACTGAATGTTCGCTATGCATGTAAAAGCCGCACACATTATTTGGCATAGTAAATTTAATTATAAATAAGAAAACATATTGTATCTATGCCAATTAGAATATATCTGGGTTACAAGGTAGCAATCCGTCTTTTTGCGCTTTAAAACTTAAAAATAATCGCGTTTGTCGAAATGGACGTATACGTCTAGAAATCATACTTTCGGTTTTAAAAGCGATACCGTTTGAAAAATAATAAATAACTTGCTAACTAGGCTATAGATTTAATTTTATATAAACCAATTAGAATGTATCTGGTGGTAACAGGTAGAAATCCGTCTTTTTGCGCTTTAAAACTTAAAATTAATTGCCTTTGTTGAAATGGACTTATACGTATAGACATCCTACTTTCGGTTTTAAAAGCGGTACCGTTTGAAAAATAATAAATTACTTGCTAACTTGGCTATAGATTTAACGACAATTTTGCACACTATCAAACTGCATCTATATGTATTGATTAATATGTACTTTAATTCAAGGTGAGTTGCTTTACGTTTTTATGGTTTCGCTGGTATTCTTTTAATGCACGGTTGGTTAAGATACAGATGTAAATTTGAATATGAAAAGTTTTAGTTAATGTGTAATGAGAAATGCTTTTTTGAGTATAGCAAAACGCTTAAGTCGAAATTGAATTATGTCAATTAAAAGTGTATTTGCAAACTTTCATGTTAACTTTAACAGATTACAGCTACTATTGCTACTACTCCTCTTTCTACTTCTTTCATGATTGAAAGTTACCTTACAGCATTGCTACTCATACAATCAAGGGCTTAATCTTACAACGCAGTTTATATTGTGAATATGTGGGAGTGTTATACTCCAGCTTTGGGAAATGTAACGCCCACGACGTTAATTTATCATTTTTTAAAATCAAGTTGTCAGATCTGGATTTATGACCGAATACCGTTTTAATTTTGTTCTCAATTTACCAACGCCTACGCATTTTTGAACGAGCCCAATATGTGGGATGGGTTATTCATGAATGTTATCGCTTGCGAATTTAAATTATCACTTATCAACACGTGTTTATGCTATACTGTACTCCACATGTAATTTAAACCTTGATTGACAATATGTGTACATACGTGAAATTAACAACAACAACAGACACGAAAGGAACAATAGAACCTAACAAACATTTTCTGTTAGTGAATGATATATATAATTTCTGTTTGTGAATGATATATATATATACAATAAACTAATATTATACAAGTGTATATGTTATTTTTGCCAAAAATTGAATGACAAACAAATCTTATTTTGGAAGCGTATACAAGTTAGAATGTTATGTGACTTTACTTGTGGTAACCTTCTGTTAACATTGTTATTTATAATAACATTATATATAAATTTCCAGATTACGTCCAACATATATAATATCAGAGCAATTTAAAGTCAAACGGTCAACATGATAATATTGATACACATACACGTTATCTAACATCGCGTTATCATTATCAGAGCAAACATACTACAAATGAACACACGGACGATCAACCACTGATAAAGAGAGATATGGTTTAAAAAAAGTAAACTTGTATATACGTATATACATATATATCGTGTGTAGATTTTACAGTGTTATGGTTATATAACACGTTTGCTTTTTCAATAGAAAACTTTTTGTGTGATATATTGTATTCATTTAATAGCCGTCTGTGGACTGATGTCATTAAAAGTCAAACAAAGAACATGTTTTTTGATAACGGAATTCCGTTTTAAATAGGAAGCCTTTTTTCATTATTTTCATTTATTTTGAATTCCTAACTTTGTTTTTTTTTCTTGAGATGCATCTATCCCACGCAACCATGTTTGCACGTATCATTCTTATGATTTTCGGTGCTGATTCCATGTATCGTCTTTGTGGACCCTTTCATTTTCGGAGATGCTCGTACATGTTTTGATTTGCACGCGTTCTTAAATAATCCTATAAAGTGTAGTTATTAAAACAACACGCTAAAAATCATGCTGGTTATTGATTCAATGTGTTACTAATTTTTATTTGTGTATTGTGATAATATTAGTAAAATTTAAATAATTTCCTCACATGTTTTTTTTTGTTATTCCCGTAACTGATTCAAAAATCTACTATAGTTTCTTATTGTTTTTAAATCATACGATCATTGAGTATGTGTTATTGTTGATGTTGATAATGTTTGTTAATCTAAACGCATCATTCAGACTCTGTAAACAGTTCATAAAAACACGTACCTAAAACTAGAAACCTATCCTTCACTTGCTTTCTCATTCGGCGGATCAAACATGCTTCAAATTGCAAGTACTACTATACAAGGCACATTGTTTTATTTTCAAATTTAAATTCGCATTATTTGAAACAGAATGACAAGACGATTCATTTTTTTTACTCCAAATGTATGATTTGATAGAAGAAAACACTAACATGTTACACACCAAATATTGAACCCATGACCCTTCTGTGTTGTTAGGGATTATCAAATACATTAATGTATATAAATCAGTTTACCCCTGAGGCGCAAACAGTTTTGACCACGGAAACATGCTTTGAGGAAACTTAGCAAATAACCACTATATGGTTGGCATTCAACGTAAGAAACCAATGGGCCTTGCGGTTTCAGAGAATGATTATATTATTTATATTTTTAAGCGAAATAGTAGCCCCTAGGGAGGGCAAATTTTCTGCATGATTTGAACAAACTTCAAAGAGAACCTCATTACGATGGTACACACCAAATATTTTAGTCATGCCTCTTGTGTTCACTTTACATATATAAACATTATAACTCTCTCTGAATATAAAATAAAATACAGCATATGTTTTTATAAGTCTATAACTCTCGGTTTCTTAAATAAAATATTCACATTTTATGTACTAGAACTTTCACTACACAAAGTTTGGATCAAGATCAATTCAAGCGCAGTCTGATCAGGATCCAAAGTGTTCGCTTAACATCTTTAGAAGTAGTGACTGAATGACAATTATGTTGAACATTTTGGATCCTGATCAGACTGCTCTTTTGGAGCCTTAAAGTCCAACTTCCTGTTACGTGGCTCATTTATTCTTATGATTGATACAAACTATCATGATATAAAGAAAGTCTGTTGTGTATTAAAGAGTATATTTGGTGTGCATATTCCACCCATGGATGTAGGTTACAAATTTGGTTGTTATTTAAAGCTATTAAACAATGTAAAAAGTTTTCAAGTCTTTTTTATTTTAGTAAAATGCATGCTATATTTGTTATAAACATACATATGATATACACTCAACAAAAGTTAACGATCACTATAATAAACTACACACCTGGCGTGTTTAATAGTCTCTATTGAAGCAATATAGTATAATACATGCAAAAGGTGCTTTTACCTATAAATATATATACAAATATGTTTACTATTATTATAAAAAGCTTCACCAACAGTGTCATGAGATATATAAAACATTTAAAGGTTAATGCAAGTATACATAAGGTTAAATTGGCTGAATTTTAAATTTTCAAAAATATAAAAAAAATTAGTTTAGACAGTGTTATTTTTATTTTTTTTGGTAGACTGCTCACTTTTCATGCTTTTATTTTTATTTTTATTTATCCCCCCGACTCAATTTTTTTGAAAAATTTCCCGTAAAACAAATAAAATAAAAATGCTGGCCCAAAAGGTAGAGGTCCATGCAAGGTACATACATGCCAAATATGAAAGAGATCGGTTAAGTATTGATGGTGCTATGAGAAACTGTAACAAAAGTGTGACAGAAGAATCTATTATTAGCCTCAGTGACCTTGACCCCAGTGACATCAAACCTCATCAAAAGGTAGTGGTCCATGCAAGATACCTACATGCCAAATAAGAAAAGGATCGGTTAAGTTTTGAAGGTGCTATGAGAAACTGTAACAAAAGTGTGACGGAAGTAAGGAAGGCCAAACTGGCAACTATATGCTCCGCCGAAATTTTATTTCGGAGAGCATAAAAACTAATTACTAGAGAAACATTATATTTACAAAACACAACAACATTAACCTAACAGTATTTACCATTTTATATGTAATCATACATTTATAATTAATATTCAATGCTAACACAAACCTAATCAAACATCATGTATATTTACAAAACAAGCAACATTAATTTAACAGTATTTACATGCACACAAACCCAATGAAACACGTATATATTTACATAACACACAACATAAACTTTCATGTAACCCATCACCCTTCAATCCCATGAAGATGCTTTTCCGTTATCCAGCATCATCCAGCATATATTGAGAGTGAATGCATACAGTATAACGTAAGATTGCAACTATAGTAAGGGACTATCATGTAACTCATCGATATAACCGAAAAAAAATCATTAAATTGATGAAATCGGAAAGAAAAATAATTAAAAGTCCACAAATATTTTTCCAACCAAGGCTTCAACAGGATTCAAAGTCATTCAATATAGAACTCACAAGCTTTATATGCTTTAATGCCGTTAAAAGTCGTTCATCGTAAGTGAGCATGCGCATAGCGAGGTACTGTACAATTCACTCGTAAATATTTTACTACTACTTCAATTTTCCAGCGCCGGCGAAAAGAGTCGCGGGGAAAACCTTTTATTATTATTAAAATACGTCATTTGCATAAGATGTTTCATACCTATGTCTGTGTATTAAGAAATCATTTGAAATGTTCTTTTCAATGTGTAAATATATTTCGGAAAGTAAAATGCTATACTAGCCATCGATATTGAGGGTGATGTAAATGATGATTTATGTGTGCTTGTCCAGTTAGTTTCAAATTTAAAACATCTCCAGTTAGTTTCTATTGTAAGATAAGATATGTCTCTACATACAAACAAAATATGGAAACAAAAATGAGCAGAAAAAAAGTTATGTTTACACCCCGAAAAGCAACGGGTACACATGATAACAAAAACTGTTTACAATGACAAAAAGGAAGAAAGGGTTCCGCCAAAAAAAAAAAATGTGTAACAAACACTATCATTAAACAAGTGAAAAAATGCTTAAGAGAAAGAAAAACAGCACACAGAACAACGCAAACACAAAACACACTGGCATGCAAAAACACGTGTTTTTGTTTCCTTTGCCGTAATCTCAAGTAAAAAATATGTTAAGTTTGTACGCCTGCTCGTTGATATAATGTAATTGTTAATAAGTATATGCGCAAGTTCGTGCATGTGTGTGTGTGTGTGTACATTCATGCGCGCGTGTGTGTGTGTACGTTCATGCGTGTGTGTATGTGTGTGTGCGGGTGCGCGTGTGTGTGTGCGTGTGTGCGTGTGGGTGTTTGTGTGCGCGGGCGTGTGTGTGTGCGTGAGTGTGCGTGAGTGTGCGTGTGTGTGATTTTTTGTACGTGTGTAGGCGCGCGTATATGTCCCGTTGTTTTGTAAAAATATATAAAACATCTAAAGGGACAAAGAAAGAAAAACAGAACTACATTAAACATAGTGGAACACACATAAGGTACAACAACCAAACATGTTGAAAATTATTTTGAACAAAAAGAATAAAGTTGGAAATTCGTTTGTATTCGAAAGAGCGTGGTTGCTTGCATGTAGCGATAGAATATTTGATATTACTAATGTTCTCTTTTTAATACCTGGGTGTGCATCTCTATTACTGCCGGTAATAGATAGACTTTTGTAAAACATACAGTTTGGTTTTTAGTTAAGCACTTTGTTTTCTCAAGTCTGGTGTTGATTTTCATGTGGTCTAATTATATACGTTGAAATGTTTGGTATACTAAGACTAAGATCCAGCAAACACACATATAACAGATGACTGTCACCTAGGTTTATTGGAACCAGCTACAGCTTGCACACATGGACCGTCTTTGATGACACTTAGCAGATGGCCTTGTCATTTAAGCCAATTTACAGAGTCAAGAATCTAACATCTCAGTACTTTGATACTTTTTCCATTTAGGTCCAACAGCTATTGCTCTGTTAACGCTCCATGTGGTGAAAGGGAACCCGATGGTCAACTCTGGCTAATATCCCTTATTAGCACCCTTGAATGTATGAAAGTAGAAACTTCTCAGGTCGGGGGGGGGGTGTAAGGTCTCAAGACTGACAAATCAACATAACATACCAGAACCTGTCATAAAAAGGGGTTTCCATGTCCTTAAAAAAGTTGTCGCCACTTTTACGATGTATGAGCAACTAAGTTTTTTACTTGTATAGTCATTATATCCAATAATTGATCCGTCACCATATGTATTTTATTCTCTTTTCAATGAAATAAAAAAAACATTTTTCACAAGACAAAGTCATTTTATTACTTGGTGATTAATCTAGCTATGGTTTAAGTCTTCTACTGTAAATGCAAATGAGATATTCTGACCACTATTTACTACAGCTATTGATGTTATGCTTGTTGTTACTCGTTTTGCTGTCTTTATGTTGAACGACACTTCTCAAGGTGCACTATTTGACTTTATTATTTATATATACGCTTTAAAATACTCTCTTCCATTGTTTCGGTCCAAATATTCTGTCACTTATTCTGTCACTTGTAGTTTTGTCAACTAGAATTAAAAAGCTATAGATCGTTGTTTATGCTAGTTTTCAACTAACAATATGCTTAAATATTTGTACTTAACCTATATTATCCAACTGTCTCATCCCTTCCATGTTTCATTTTCTTTTTCTTATCCTTTTTGTTTGTTGTGCATTTTTAGTCTTGTCCAGCATATGTCAAGAAGTTGCGCGAAATGTAATTTATTTTTGTAAAACCTCACGGCCATTCAGTCATTTATGTTTGTGTGTTAAACTTTTACCTAATGGGTAACGATATTGCTGCTTATCGAATGACTGTGGGTTTATTTAATTCACGTAAATGTTGTTGTCGTAAAAAAATATTTTACATGTGGAGTAGAACAAGTGAATTTATATTACTTCTTCTCACCCTTTCCGGGCTATCGCGCGCTTTTTCAGGCTGCATTATTATACATCATTGGAAAGATAAATGCATAATCTTTTGAAAAAAATGCATGTCATTAAATTCTCTACGCTGTAACTTAAAATATTAACCTTAGAATAGGCACATCGGTTTTGACACCTATGGAGGCAGCCGTTTTGGGCTAATATAGTATGACCTTCTTTAAAAGCCGGGAACCGTCAACAGAAAAAGTAAAGCACAATAATTGTTTTTTTCTTATTGCTTACAAATCTACCTTCAATTTGATACCAAAACGTACCATTTGTAATGTATTTTACAAATCCTAGGCACCATGCACTGAACAATGTGCGCTTAGTGTCAAGGTGACTGCATGTAACCCTGCAAAGAGGAGTTCCGGTTTGGGGTTATGCAACCTATATAGTTTTACACGATTTAAGTCTCTTGGAGACTCTTCTAAATAACAGCTCAACATGGCTTTGTTCACTATATAACTTCGATTGTACTCGTAAGCTTAAATATAACTAATAGAAGATTTACTATTTGCTTAGTCTGAATCGAACATCAAACGAAAAAAGACGAAATAAACCCGAATGTACAACAATATTCACCGACCGAATACTCCAATTTCATACCTGAACGTTTCCTTTTTTTCCCTAACTTTTCAAAAGATATACAGCATTGACAGGATGCTAAACGCTTCAAATGAACAATACAACGTCGTCTGTCTAAATTTTCACCACGTCCATTTTGTTATCGAAACTTCAATCGTAAATGAAGTTGATTAAAAATAGACTTTTTATTGAGTTTTATTCTTTGCTATATTAATTATTTTATAACAACATATGAAACAACACGATTCTGATGGATTGGAAAATGTAAAAGACAAAATTATCACTACTACTACTACGACTACTACTCCTCCCTCTTCTACTACTGCTGCTACTTTACTGCTACTGATACTGCTTCTACAACATCTGCTACTACTACAATAAAAATGATTGTTACAACGTACTTCAGAATAACGAAATAATTGTGTGATGAGGGGTAATGGCGCGTGAGGCGGCAGGCGCGTAGCTGTGCATAGGCAGTGTCGGCACGTGCCTGCACATCATTATGAAAAATCGAAAAAATAAAACGCCCGAAAATGCAACAAAATTGAAAGCTATAGGGGGAACCCTTCGAGAATTCAAACATACAATATTTTGGACAATATTTTTGACATAAAACGTGTTCAACGCGTTCATATTCCAAACTAACAAAGCAAGCGAAGCCTTTTAGTCTAGTCGAACGCACCTAAAATAAGAATAGATAGCGCATTTGTAATTGTAATATCTCAAGCGTTAATGGTTTAAAACCATTACATTGTTAAGACCGTCTGATCGAGTGACTGAGAGTTTCCTGTGCATGTACATAGCGGTAAACAAAGTTTTGTGTTTACTGTGGCGCGAGTATTTCAAACCAATTAACGCCTGTAATATTCCATCGCCATATCCAGATCCATGTTGTTCGGTTGAAACGTTGTCAGATGATGACTGGCGTCGTGCGTCATCTGTTGCAAAAACTGTATACAATGGTGTGTCGGCGGGGGACCGGAAGTTGGGAGAATCTGGGAATCATCAGTTTCGAGTTCGGCAACTGCCTTCACAATGTCGTCCCTAGCGTCACTGGATAACGGACGTCGCCGGTGAGCTGAACGTTCTCAGTTTAAACCCATTTATTTAGCTCGAATGCATCGACAGATTACGGCTTATTAAAACGCTCTCGAGTCCGTTTCTTGGTAGAACCAGTCCTTTGTGTCTTTTTTAAGATTTTAAGAACGCTCCCGCGGAGGAGATAGAACCCGATACAACCTTGTCGCAAGGCGGACACCATATCCATATCGTCAATGAGACCTTTTTTAAACTTGTTTATTAGCCGAAGTCCTTCCATATAGTAGATATATAATATTTGTTAAAGTTTTGGTTATGGGGGGCCATACGTGAGTTAATGTTTACATTATTTGTTAATTAAGTTTGCAGGTTTTACATTAATTTTGCTACAATTTAAATTAGTATAGTGTGACTTATGGTCATTTATTGAAGAACATAGATTATCTAATGAAAACAACAAAGTTAGTATAAGCTTATGCTTTTTTATCGTTTGTTAACGTTTAAAGTGTTAAACTGGAGAAATGCACGCGTATAATAACGTCATGGCGTAGGTGTCTGAAAGAAATTATAGAAATTGTTTCATAAATATATTATCTTTGTTTAAAACATGGAATAAGCAGTGGTTAATCACTGACATTTTCCCATGAACCTCATAAAAGCATACAATAAATCAAATTTATCTTTAATTGGCAATAGTTTTTACAGACGTCACAGACATTTCTTCGAGTTTAACTGTTCATTATTAACAAAGCACAGTTGTTAAGGTCAAGTTCGGTAACGCATGGCACAGACCAACACTACATGTGTATTAGTTGCGAAGGCATTTGTTAATGCTATATAAGGACTCTATATGATGTACTAAACATGATTAAATCATATTTAAAACTCGGAATGCAGTTTTCTACATTTACATGTTTGCCGACCGTCGTGTATTCGATGACGTAAGATGCTCGTTTCCACCACAGCCACTTTTTTCTTGTGTGCATTTTTGGTGCGGGATGCGGCGCTAAATGATATGCCCGGAAAATGTTCTGACGGTTTAATAAGGGGGGTGGGGTTTTAAAAAAGACCCCCCCGCTAATTTTGCCGGGCGTTTTATTTTTCTGACAATAAGGCATTTGATCGCTACATGGATGGACATAAAATTTACATTACAATTTTTTGTATAAATAGCAGATGAATGCTTTACTGAGTCTAAGAACGTTCGTTCGCAAACATGTCGTTGTATCAGAGACTTCAATCGTTTAAAAACATGCCTTCCCATTTCGGCGTGTCAAAGGAAGACCTGGCTAGCCAAGGGTTCATCTACGACACTTGTGTAATCTCCGAAAATATTGAGTGTGTTCGATGCGTGTTTTGCCATGTGCACATTTCCATTTGGAACATGGATAAAGAAGATGTAAAACTAAGGCATCGACAGCTGTGCCCCGTTTGCCCTTTTGTGTTCGATTGGGTCATGAACACAGAAGAAGAAGTGAAACTGAAACTTAGTCAGCGACGGTTTAGCCCTGCTTGTCCTTTTGACAATGAATCATTCGGTCGGTACTTACAAAATGAGTTTTCCAAGCTATATCAAAAAGCGAACACTGGAATTGCGAAAACAGAAAGCAATAACCAACGATGTTCAACGAAATCGGTTGATATCCTTCAAACCAAAGATAACCAAAATGATGACGAATACGATGATTACAGTGATTTCGATGACCTGCTTACGGCGAAAATTGAAAAGACTTGTACTCGTACCCGCCCCAATTCCTATAAAAAACAAACTGAAAAGCAACGTAAAAAGGCTGAACAAAGGCGTTTGCAAAGGCAACTTTCAAAACGAAGAACAAAAATACGCAATGCAAATCGAGATCAAAAACAAACATATTGCCAGGAAAAAAACGACGATGATAATTACACAACTCAAACAGTTTCCAATGATCGAGATGTAAAAATACATGATCGAAAAATGTGTTGGGTTTGCAGAAGCCGTGATATCGATGATATGATAGAAGATCAGTTTTTGCAATCTTACGAACGTTTTTTGGAGGAAAAATATAAAGAAGAATTCGACAATTGTTTTGCGGACGAAATCGGTGGCGTCGATGATGAAGAACAAAATCAAATTGAACGTGTACCCTATGTTCTATCGCCATATGAATATTTGATTGATAAAAAGGTGGAAGAAGAGACCCACCATATTTATTTTTCTGATTATGAGGCATTCGATGAGGCATACGATCGATTGCTAATCAACGAACCAAAAGATATATACCATCAGTACGTAGCACAAGGATGGATATGAAAATCAACACATGCTTATCAACGACCCAAATTTATAGCATGTTTGTTCTGTTGTGTTCGATTGTATGTGTTGATAAAAACCCTTGAAACAATTTTGCGTGTTGTTTGTTATTTGAGTATGTTCTGAACAAATCACGAAAACACAAGCTATGATACAATACGTTTTATTGAGCAATCACGATGTGATACAATATTCGTGGTAATTTTATTGGTATATCTTGTCATCGCATGTGCGCTTAACATTTCAAAAACGTGCTCTGTTTCAAGAATATTTTTGGCAATATCTTTTGACTTTTCAGCACCTCGAAAATCAATTGCGCCACATATCCAGTTTTCGTCGTGAATGAAACTATACAATAAATCGAATCTACACAGATTTGCTTTCGTAGCAAGAACGTTCAGAGTTTCTTTTGTCACATCTTTGATCAGAAACGACCAAACTGAAAAGGTTTTCCTTGAAGTACAAGAGTCCATCAGCGCATGTTGAATCTTGATTTTGCTTATGTTTGTTTTGCTGCAAACGAATTCAACAATTTCATCAAATAGACACATTATCAACTTCGTTGGTTGTAGAGAAGCTTTGAGTCTTGCGTACGTTTCGAATCGATGTGCAAAATGTTCTCTTGTATTTATTTCTACATGCTGGAAATCTGTCCACAGACACATAGGAATGCTATTTGTGGTGTAATCCATGTGAATGACTGGAAGACAAATAACTTCAATTTGTTTGTAGAAAATACTTATATAGGAACTTTCCAAAATGACAATGCATCAAAAACTCGTCATGTATATGTTTGTGCATATAGTTGCCCTGTTTTTTCCCTTAGTTTTACAAACAAATGCGTTAGGACGTCCTAAACCAAATTTTTATGAACCGTCTTGTTTCAAGCATGTACAGAATACACCGATTGACGTTACGAATGGTTTATTTTATGTGTTGATAAACGTAACCTATGAGTATTTGTCATTATACGACGATGTCAAAGAAAATTTACAATTTTTCAACAAATGGATGCAAAACCCAGAGTTTAGTTTAGAAGGTCATGAGCAACAATGCAAATCCATAGGTCTATCTAGATGTCCGAACAAGAAAAAAGCGTTTTCAAAACCGGTATACAGTGTAGTTGATGGTTTTGTAGCGGGATCAATGTTTATCACTTACGACTTACCAAGTCTTTTAGTTAGATTGCAAATTGAGCCGAAAACGTACTCTATCAGTGAGTTTGTAGAATCTGTGTTTACTGAGATTTACACACACGCTTGGATACCTTTGTTTCCGTACAATTTTTCATTGACCTATGATGGAAGTGAAATTTGTGCAAATGGGATGCACGGTCATGCCTTCATCAGATTTAATACTGAACTGTGTACAACGTTCGGAACATGGTGCGATGTGAATTTAGAAGGTGCTAGTCCCGAGAAACAGGATCATGCGTTAACACGAATCAAAAATGCGTTATTGAAGAGAAAAATGAATGATTTGTCAGTCGCCAAGTATATCAAAGAATATGATCTAGGTTTGGAAATAATCCCTTCTAAGTCCAAAGAATTGCGAGACACAATTACACAAATAGAGCAAGAAATGAGTGAGATCCGCTTAAAAATCGATGATAAGTTCGACTTTGACTATGATCAATCTGACGAGGATTACTCTGACGAGGATAACTTTGATGAGGATTACTCTGACGATAATTTGGATGAAAAGCAAAGCGCTGAAAATGTACCAATTATCGATTTTTCTGACTTTTTTTTCAAAAACACTAAAGTTCTGTCAGTAACAAACAAACCTATCGTTGACCCTATCGTAAGCCAAAAAATTCACGATATTCAAAATGCCAATACTTTCGTTAGCCAAACATTTTACGATATTCAAACTTCTACCAACAAGCCAAAAAACAAAATAAGTCCGCCAGTTAAAAAAAATACTGTTGTTAACCAAACTTCTCACAAAATTCAAAATGCTCTTAACAAGCCAAAACTCAACGTTAGTCTGCCAGTTAAAAACGATAACATCGTTAACCAACAATTTCAAAATATGCAAGATGCTATCAACAAGCATAAAATGGGAATTAAGCACAACAAGCAGACCGTTGCAGAAGTATCTACGTATGGATTGCAAAATTGTTACTGCCTAACATGTAATCGTTCTACTACAATCGGCAAAGTACATAACAATCGTTGCTATTTCATCAACTTGGATTCATCATTCAAGATTTCCTCTAATACGCATTTTTCTCCGTTTCGTGAATACACACTCTTGATTATCAACGAACGTAACCATGCTTTACGTGCGATGCTAAGTCAAATAGTGAAACAAGTGAGTAACGAAGTTATTATCGCGAAAAAGGCTTCATCATATCGACTTACTGTCTTCAGCACCAAAGATGGCACAACTGTTGATAAGATTTGTATGTCGTTATTCAGAAATACGTATCAAATTGAGAATTGTACCGAGAGCACGAATGCTGTGCTTATAGCGAGAAATGGTCATTTCATTCGCGTACCACAAATACAATTGGCTAATTTCACGTACTGCGATATTGGTGCTGTGAAAGCGGAAAATGGCAAATGTTTTCGGATTGATGCAAATTGTTCGCACTCAAGTATAGCGAGTGTTTACGATTTGGATAATACGGTTGTTTCATATTTGGTTAGCATTACTCAGAACACGGCACACAATATGAGTGAGGCAAAGTTTCAAATAAAAAATATAGATGACACTTCTGTAACAAGCGATCACTTCATTGTGTACAACAAAAAAGCAATCAGTGAACACGAATGCACGTTTGTCAACATGCGATCAAAGACAATTTCATTCGAAAAATGCAAAAACGGACTCACAATTTGCGAGGTATTGTTTGGTAAAAGTGCATCGAATGACGAACCGGGACTTAAAAAACTAACGTTGTGGGAAACTGTCGCTGTTAGCGTTGGTGGATTCATTGTGCTTGTGATAGCTGCTATTTGCTTCATAATTGTACTACACAGCATAGCTCGGCATAACGATACTGTTGTAAAGAGTTAACATATATCAAAGCGTTTGTATCCGCTATTGTCATAACTCACAATGACTTCGTATGACAACATGTATACCATTGAACGCGAGAGCATTGGTAACACTCAAGAATTTTCCATCCACGTTTTTAAATGCATCAGCGTTTTGATCAATGAACAAGAACTGCTCGAAAGCATTTTTGAAACCATACTAGACGATATTGGAGACGAAAACGTGTTCATATTCGACTTGACAATCGAGTTTTGTTTCACAAAAGTTAGTAAAACTCTACATATCAGTCAGCTAAATTCGCAAAACTGTTTGTGTTTTGACATTACTTGTGCTATGCAGGAACACGGAATCAATTTCACGGTACCAGCTGATCTTCACGTCTCAGTAACAAAAAGCGTATAAACACATTTTTATTCACAATCTCGAAATATCGAAATTTGTATGGATTACAAAGTTAAACCATGTAACGGTATGCGTTGCACTTTATGTTCTCAAATAAAGAGTGGAAATAGTTTTCAGTTCAATTGTGGTTTTGTATACATTGTTGAAGATGGAGAGAACTTGACTTGTAAATCAAAAGATGTTATATATGTTCTGAAGTGCAACACTTGCGGCGGTGAGTATATTGGCGAGACCGTTAATTTGAGAAAACGCATTCACACACACAACTCTCATATTCGAACAGAACAGCACTATTGTCGAGCTACTGATCATTTGATAGAATGTGGGAAACACTTGTGCGATGTAAAAGAACGTTACACTGTATTCGTTTTGGAGACAGAGCGAGACAAGCATGTGCGTAAAGCAAAAGAGGCGTACTACATTCGTTTATTCCAGCCAATGATGAACAAGTAAGGCGTGCATTATTTTTCAAGCGTATATATATAGCTGCAGTTAACAAAATAAGCACACTCGCAATCACTTTCTACGATGGCACAAGCAATGTTGACCTCGAGCTATGCTATAAAAACGAACAACCGAGAACGAATACAGCAGTTTGCGAACACTGTACTCAATCACGGCGTGAAAAGGAATTTGGTTTCTGAAGTCGAGTCAGGTGTCTTCTTGTCGCCTAACGATTATTTGAAGATAAAAGAACTTTCAGAAAAACTAAAACAGATTGATGCCAAACTAGCGCAGTACAAAAGCCTCAAAGTAAGAACGCAGAATCTGATAAAGGGCATCAAGAAAACAAAAAACCTGCAGGACGATGTTGTGAAGACTGTGAGCTCTAACGTTTTCGATCGAATTCCAATTGATGTGATTAACAAAATACTCGGTTCTGGGGAAGACGAAAACATGTTTGCGCTAATAGAGCGAATAAAATCTTCCAATGTTGAGGAAAAACGCAAATATGCCGATATCGACATCTCCGATACAGAAATCTCAGATACGCTAAACGATGATGAAAAGGAAATTATGAACGGTCTGGCTGTTAAAAGAATGCGCAAATCTGGTGAAACGAAAGCTGCAAAGAAACCGAAAAAGGAAAAGACTATACTCAGTGATCTAGAATTGAGCGATGATGACGAATGACTACGTTGTTGCAATATTGTATGATTATGTTGACTTGTGTGTGTTACATTTTTTGTATATGTTGTAAATAAATTGTATCAATGAACTGTAAACATTTGTTGCCTTATCAATGGATATTGACGAGGTTTTGATTGTTGACGAAGACGAACAGTTAGCACAAAACACCTACTTGCTTTCACCCATGTACTCTAGACATCACCACGAATGCTCGCTATGCATTTTTCAATACATAACAGAATATGAAGAACCAATACGAATATTCGAAAGCAAGCTAGTAGAAATGAACTCAAAACTCGGGTGTGGAATTCAAACGTGTGTCACAATGGTTCTGCCAACAAAATTTAGACAGTAGTATTTCACCTAACTCAACAACATTGAAAAATGCTATAGAATTATTACAGAAGAACGTTTATTCAAAAATCCGCCAGGAAATGGTACCATGTGTATGTCAAAACTGTGAAAAAGACAAGGTAGTTGGATTAGTAGTTTTGGGCGATTGCTATTACATTCATATCAACGATAGATTTTCGTATGCATACACTGGAGTAAAACAGTTCAAAGGAGGTTTGGACGTTGATATAGCAGATGGCTTGACCGCTCAGTTAACATCTCAATTCTATAGCCGTTTCAAATACCCAGTTATAAACTATAACGTTTATGATAGCAAATTGTTTCGAACAAATGCAACATCAACAAAAACATGTCTCAAATTGGATATTGCTTCTGGTTACATCTACGATGACACATTATTGAAATTATGCAAGGAAGAACCATCCATCGTGAAAACTGATATTTACGATCTCACAACAACTACTGATACGATGGATATTTTGAGAGACTACGGCTTGGGTGTTGAAACAGAATCTTGTGCTGATGTTCAAGACAGTGCTGTAATAGGAAACAACAAATGCTTTTATTTCATGAATGTCAACGAATTCTGTACCATTGCCAGTATTCAAACCGCAGAAGAATACGATGCGTTCGAACGTTTTGTTTTACACAAATCCATGAACGTTACCAAGAGTATCTGTGGCTTAAGTAGCGCGGCACAATCCCTCATGTTTTATTCGTCATGTGTATTCAGTTTGCATAATAATGCATATCAAACATTTGTTGTCCATATTAATCCCATATTTTTTAAAAATGAGTTTATTAAAACGTTTTTTTCATTGAGTCGATTAGATACTGGTTTTTATCTCGTTGATATCATTCGACGAAGAATGGAATACTTTGTATCGTATGATTCCGCAATTAATGCGATTAACAATAGGTACGGATTGTTTGAAAGAAAACATTTGTGCGAGAAAGATCTGGTGTATGACAAAAAGAAATACTCAAAGGAACGCAAAAAATCTCCCAAACCCATTGCTTCTACTACATCTACTACTACGATGCCGATTCAAATAAAAGACATACGCGTTCCATCAAAAAATCAGAATTCAAGTACGGTGATCATGATTGTGTTACTATGTATCTTTGTATTTGTTGCTCCTATGGCTGCATGTATTTGGGTTATATGTGTAAACAAGAAGCTATTATGTTTTTGCAATAAATCCAAATAGTTTTTGCAGGAGTTGTCATTTGTTAAATGAATTCCGAAGGAATAGCACTCAAATTTATGCGCGAATATTTAAATGCGCATTCATGTACACATTTCAGGAATTTGTTAAACGTTTACTCACATTTGAAATTTTGCGATTTTGAGGATGTTGCTTTCAACGTGTATAACAAACACAATATATTGTACAATTGTTTGTTGACTTTGATGTCGTCAACGATAAATGACAATAAATTGTTCAACCCGATTGATAATCATTCATAACTAATGACTGCTTCTCCAATTGGAATTTGCTTATCATGCGATCATTTTACTATTTCAAAATGTTTTTCCCAGCTATGCTTTTCTTTTTTCAAAATCCAAAATATGACTGCCATTTAGAGAGAGCCAGAAAATTGATTTTGAATCGTTATTCGATAAATATATTCTCCAAAAGCAGAGAAGAATACGATTTGTGCGAAGGTTGGAGACTAAAAGTGAAATTTCTTCGAAGCGAATATTTAAATTCCTGTTTTTACCCATTCAATATTATCAACAATAAACTTCTTACCAATAAACGCGATACAACAGTTAAGTCCAAAACAATTTTTGTGAACTATGAAGATGTTGAACATATTGCAACTATTATCTACAAAAACTACGCCTTCATGATTAAGGGAAGATCGTTCATAGTTTGCAAAGAAAAGACAATGAACTTAAAATTTGCTAACGTTTACAAACTTAGGTTTTCAGCGCCGTTGAACGCAAAAGCATTTTTAGGAACACACTCAATAGAAACCAACATTCCATTGTACTTCCTTTTCAGGCGCGAGAAGGATCTCAAAACGTTAGTGCAAATTCACAATGCTTATGCTTGTTCTAGTCAATGTTCAACAATTGCAGAAATTCCGCTACCCGCTGAAAAGAAAAGCGTTGTTAGAAATGCGGTGTATAACCTGGACGAGTTTGTTCAACATTTGTCTACAATATACACTAGCAAAAAGCACAAATGCAAACAGTCTTTCGAACCTATTTGTAAACGCACATTAACGCAGTATTTGGAAAAAACCGGATTCATTTCAGTGTACGATTTGAAAGACTATAAATCCTTAGCATATGTCAAAAACAGGGTAGTTCATCTGACTTCAATGTTCAAACGGCCTATGCTCAAAAAACCGTTTTTCGAAAAGAAAGGAAAGCCACTTGTCAAAGTAGAAAAGATGGTTAAAAACATCACGATGACACGATACAAAACAGAAACGTCAAATCTCGACAATATATCCTTCAACATAAACTATCAGGGACCTCTTAGTACTTTACAGTTAGCGCTTGCTCGTTTTCTAAACGAAAATGGTAATTGCAAAATTTTAAACAAAATATGGGTGAGCAACGTTTGTACTACATTGGATTCGATACACTCTGGAATTCTAAATACACACAATTATAGGAGCGCTTGTCTGGGAAACGATGATCGAATGTCATATCAGATGATAAACTTTCCAGCAATAGTAACGTTATTCAATCAAGTCAATTCAGCACAATCGATAATCAACAACAGAACATCACTAAATACCTGTAGAATGTATGGTGATGAATTGAAACAGAGTTTGATTAAATGTGTCGACTTCATCAAATCAAATAGTGAAAACGATCCAGAGCTTGTAGACATGTTTTACCAGGTCGAACGAAAAAGCAGTGAACTCATTCCAAGGAACGTTATTACACTGTTGCATCTGTTGAACTTGTTCAAAGAATCCAAAGGATTTTCTGCACAAGACATAGTTAGTCTTTTCACCAAAGATATCGTGTGTTCAAGATTAATCATGACCTCTAACAGATCATTTTGTGTTTCGAATTTGTACAAAAAATCCTACAAATCAGACGCTGTTGAGAACATAAGCGTCAAATCTGTAAAGTACGATAGAGTGCAGCCACCGCTGATCATAAACAGAAAAAGATTGTATCGTCAAATCAAAAAGAAGTTTGCCGACGTTGGATCATTAAGCAAAAGAATATTCCACCAGCGTGGACGGAATGCTAATTTGGTCGATATAATTCTCAACTCCAAAGATGAGTTTTTTCTGACTGATAAGTGTCTGCAGTTGCTGAACAAACTACACGAAAAGTACAAACATTTTCCATCAACAAAATCTGAGCTGGAAATCATTCGAGAGTTCCATGTTGAAGAAATGGCATATTACCCCGTATTTTTTTTCGATCAAGTATAAAAAGCGCAATTTGTCTGAGAAACACCATCATTCAACAATGGCTTGTGAAGGTTGCAGACGCGAAATCAACGAGTTAAGCGATTCTCTCCAAGAAGAGGTATTTTGTGGATGTGAAAAATACAACGACTGGTCAGATTTCTATCAAGACTATATCCACGATATGTTGGAAACGGTGGTGCAAAACTACTACACGCTCGTCAACAATAGCGAACACACATCTTTGCACTGCAGTTTGGTCAATGCTTTTTCGCGGAATTACAGCTATATCACGAAAAAACAGGCAACTATCGAAAAACTGTGCGATTGCTTTCGAATGCTGAACAACACTTTGTACAACAAACATGAGTATGTTTGTAAACTGAAAAACTTGTTCGGATGTGTCATGCATGGCGTGTTCCCAAACCACTATAGAGCATACGCTTATCTCGAGAGTCGACTGGAAAATTGCACTGACGAGCTGTTGCAGCACATAATAGAAAAATTTGTATAAGAACATTAGTGTAAATGTTTGTATGTTTGATTAGTCATGTATATTGTTGACTACAATAACCGAATAATAAATGTACCATTGTACGAATGGGCTTGTTCTTGTAACTCAACCTTAGATACGTCTATGAATACTATACTGTGGAGTAAATTACCGTTTTATTCTAACATTGTTGGCGATTTGATATATCGAGAAGAAAGCTTTCTTTGGCAAACTTTGTTCTTAAAGAAGGCCAGCGATTTTCTCAAACCAGTAAACTATTTCAATAACATTCAACAAAAACGCCAAACATCTTCTTTTGTACGCGAGTCAAGTAATGCGCATTCCGTAAAAGAAACAATATTGACCATATTACAGCATAAACCAAACTATCTCGACTTTATACATGTGTATCATAGAATAGCTAAGGAGGACAACATATATTACGAAATGTTTCAAAAATCCTTTTTTTATGAAATGTTTTTCCATTTGCTCAAAAAAGAACCAATCATCAGCAATGCAGTTATGTTAGCTGTTTGTGAAAAATATATGGGACTAGACGTTAACGAATCGTTTCTAGAAGACGTGAAGGAGTTCTATTCTCATAAATACGCTTACCAAATTATACCTCGAAGACATGGAAAAACATTTATGACTGGATCTGCCTTTGTAGCACTGTTGTTTACTTTTCTAACGTGTGGTATGCGATTGGGTTACTATTCTCACACAAAGGACTTGGCGCAAACTGTCAAAAACTATGTTATCACAAAATGCAAAGAATGGAGCGAAAAATTAACGCATTCGCGATACAATATCATGACTCCAACAGACTCGGTCATTGTCAAAATCATCAGCGATCAACACGGGACATTTTTTACAAATGCCAAACAAGATGATGACTTTAATTGCTTAGCAAAGTTCAAAAGTGCACGAAACGATAATGCTTTGAGAGGCGATGATCTTAACATTTTAATCGTGGACGAAGCGTTTTCAATCAACAAATGTCGATTTGGTACCATCTTGGCGCATGGTCAAAAAGCTGATAACAAGATCATATTTTTAACATCACCCGTGAATCACAAAGTGGACGAAATGTGTGAGATCACAAGCAATTTGAAAAGTAGAAAAGACATCAATCTGTATCATGTATACTATTTTTGCAACAACGAAGAACACTTAAAATACGCTTCAAAATACCCAGCATGTCCAAATTTGATTTTCTATAAACCTGACCATATACACATAAACGAAACAAACAGGTTTCTGTCAAATTTGTTGTCGCATTCGACATCAAGCTTTGAGGATGAATTGGGTATCGTACCGGCATCATATACCAACATTCAGAAAGGTGGTGGAAAACTCTGCCCATTTTCAGACAGGCTATTATCGTACATGAAATACAACGTTAACATAATTGACGATTCGACGTGTGTAAACAACGTGTTTATTTACATGGATCCAAATTACTGTGATTCACTCAGCAGCGGAATAGGTATTGTCGCTACTGGTTTAACACAAGATCAAACGTTGTGTGTGCTGTATTTAGACCACAAGTTTATTGAATCTGAGGAATTGGGTAAAGCAAATGAAATTATGGTAAAAATGATTTTACACTGCGTACATCATTTGGAAAAAGTGTCCATGTCATCTTCTAAAAAACGATACATCACTGGAGAGCAAAAGCCTTCGAAGAGAAAATTCTTCATTGCTGTAGAAAACAACGCTCAAAGAAACAATTGTGTGAATATATACGAAAAGGTAAAGGAGTGTTTAAAACGTACCGAAATTGAAGCGTATTTGTACTATTCAGCAGTTGAGAATCGCATCACTAAGGATCTCCATAAACAAGCTGGCTATAGCTTACTTAACAAATTGTCCATATTTACACAGACTATAGACTATATGAACGAAAATCTTATTTGGTTTTCAAGTTTATTGACGTCATATTATTTGAACAAACAAGGCAAAAACGAAATCGAATATTTGTATCAGAATATGATGCAGTTCAAGTTCAGCCCAGTTGAAAGGAAATTCAGTGGCAAAGGAACGCATTCCACGGACGACGTACCAGACAGTTTGATAGGAAGCGGGTATTTCTCCTTGTCTCACAACTGGGCTGTTATGAAACAAAATTGGATTGCACTTGCATGCTGGATTGAAATAAAATAGTATATGATATAACCTGTCGTGTTTTGTTTTGTTTTACACATGTAAGTTATGGCAAACACGGTTGATTTATTCGATGATTACAACGACGAAAACGTTGCACTTTGCGATGGTTTTGATTTGTTGTGCAATGTTGAGTTCTTTGTGAAGGCAATTGAGAATCAAAATCATACTCAGATACAAAAATGCCTAACCCATTTTAGTCATGAAACAATAGAGAACAAATTTCGATTTGTCAACTCATTATGGGTTGATCTTGACAACAATGTCTACAAAAGACTTGTTCTAGAAATATTGGATATTTTGACATGGGCTCCAACAAGTCAAATATCCAAAATTAAAATCAATCCGCTGTTGAGTGTACAACATCGTGATTTGGCCGAATATCAAAGTGAGGTACTAAGCTTTCGGTCAGATATGATGCCGATACATAGCAGCTACGATGCACCACACGTTGTTCTTTCGTTGTGCGCTAACGAGAAAACATACTTTGCCAAATATTTCAATGGCACAAGGTGGTGCAAACTTCAAATGCATGAGCATGTGCTAGCAAGTCTACCAGATTTGACCGAATGTCAGTTTGCGATTGTTGGAAACGAACTTTGGTACATCAGTGATGACTTTTTGTACAATCTGGATCTGTTTGCCGAACGCCCCATCATATACTATGTCTTGTCCCAACCAATTCCTAGAGATATTCAGCTTTGCAAAAGTGGCGAAACCTTGATCATTTTGTCGAGAGAAAAGAAAATCGCAGAAGTAATATCTAAAGCGTCAGTTAATCAGCCATTCGAAGTGTCTGAATGGTACGACTTGCGACGAAACGAGTATGCTATTCAGTCGTCAAATGAAGATTTCACCACGTTTGAAATAAACCTGAGATATTTGCGTAAAAGTGTGAATGTATGCCTTAGTGACAAATGTAACAGTTTGTACCACACGGACAACAATATTGTTGGTGAATACAGCATAAATCCAAATGCGTGCTTGTATCGAAAGACGTATCTTGACTCTTCGCATGTAAAATATGATATTCCAAAAGATAATCGCGACAATAGCTTGTACGTACTATTGGACAAAACAATTTTTGAACAATATCTGAATCAGTTTTATTCGTATTCTGGTACATACAAACGCAAACACAGCACCGATGTTTGTGAAGAGAGAAAGAAACGCTCTCGTCAAACAGATATAGTTGATCAAATGAATGAACTGGTTGATTGTATGAAAATGCAATGAGTCTTGATGTGTTTTTATATATATAACCTGTAAGGGTTGTTTTATGTTACTAGCTGCTATGATTAACATAGATTTCACTCCGCTTTTGAACAAAAAAGAAAATGTTGAACAAAGCGAAGACGAACGCATATTGCTCAAACAGCTAAATGATCCTTCTGTCAAAATTAACCTTATCAAGCATCGAGATGAATACTGTTCGTTTTCAAGTGTATCGACCTATGAACGGCAAATAAATCATATACTGACAAAATATGCCAATGCCAAACACGATTTGGATAGCATTAGGGATGTTCGTTTAGTATCACCAACCAAGAAAACCCTCGCTATTCACAAAATGCTTCACAATCAGGTTTATATTCAAGAATCGGGAGCTCCAATGCAATGGTCTGGTTTCAATCTCGAGTATAACGAACGACTTCAGTACATAGACATAGCGTCATTTCTTCGATATCTTTGGTATGATCAATTGTTAAACTACTCCGGTACTGGACCAGCGTTTTGCAAATTGAAGCTGGAAAAGTATGTTAAGGGTGTCGTGGCTAATATCAGTTGTACAAACACGCGTATTGATGATGATCTTGTTGCTAGTATAACAAAATTTGTGCAGTCGAAGTATATTAGTGACTTAAACACGACCGTTTCGAGGTACATGAATGCGTTTTTACTAAAGCATGCTCTCAACGAAAAGTTTAGGTTGTATTTAGAATGGTGCATAATTTTAGGTTTTGTACCTTATAGGAAAAGTGAGAAATGTAAACCTATCATCAAACTCGAAACATTCAGCGATTTGCCAAAGATTGATTTACAACATCTATTTACGATTGCAAATGACATACCGGCTATATCCGATGTAGCTATATTTGTGGTAAATAACACCATCGAGTGTTGGCATTTGCCTACGGAATCTCAAATTGGGTTTGTTGGTTGTAGCAATATAAGAGTTGAAAACAACGAAATATGTTTAGGAACGGCTGGTGAATCAATGTTTTATGCGGAACTGAAGGTAATGCATTTAGCCGAACGACATTTCGAGTGTCAAACCTCAGAACGCTATATTCTTACTGAGATACCCAAAAATGAAACCGCACATGCTGTAAGTAGCGAAAAAAACGACAGTCCACTGTTTGCCACATTAACAAAAGCGCAATCGGCTCTTTTTGACGAGAACAATCCACTGTCTAACTTTTCACGTATACAAGAAAAGAACAAACATATACAGGATTTCATTTCTCGAGTTTCGTATGAAATGAACGATATTCAAGGTAAAATGAATTCCTTTTTGGAAGACATTTCCCCAGATGGAGCAAATACTCTTGTTGACGAAATGGTTCGACAAGGACTAGAAAATTACATGAAAAACATCAAACCCAAAATGGATGACTGGGAAAGAACAATTCGCGATCACTTAAATAAGTTTCGAATGCAAGCCGTGAAATATTTGTCAACATTACCTAAAGGTTTATATGGACTTCAAGAAAAGGTTTCAGAATTAAACTTTAACAACAATATGGATATCGATGATTTCATGGAAGACATAGCCACGTTGAATTGCTCAAAATCCGTTCCGAATATATCTCATTTACAGGACATGGAACGATCTGAAATCGATTTAAAGCAAATGCAAGATAAAGTCAGTCAGTATTTTGATTTGGCTATGCGATTCATGGGTTACGTAAAAGACGCTCAAAAAGTAATTTCGAAGTTGCGAGTCGACGACAGTGTTAAAGATTTACAAGTGAAGACGTTAACGGAACAGAAGAAGGAGATCGTAAAACTAGCTAAGAAATTTCGAGAAGTAGCAAACACACGAGCAAATGTATATGCCGATCAACTGAAGGATGTAAAGAAAGAACTCGAACAATACGTTCATTTTCAAAGTCAAACGGCCGCTAAAACAAAACAACATTATATAACCTTGCGAGACACTCTTCTCACTCAGTCTGGAGAATGGGTGAATAAATATCAATCGAAACAGGACCGACAGCTAAAAATGCTTAAAGAAGGTTTTTCAAAGCAACGTGATTCGACATTCAACGAGTTGAGGACGCCTCTTGAACGAAAGATTGAATACATAAAAGTCGATGGTACAGTACGTGGTAGTAAGCTCGATTCAAAGGTCGACGATAACACTCTTACGATGTATCGAGAAAATCTTCGAAATGCTTGGAAATCCGTTTTGAACGGTTTTGTATGCATACAGAAGACTGTCACAAACAATGGCGTTCAGTTGTACAACATCAACGAAGAAATGATCTTGACAAAATGCGTTCTTCCATTTTTCACAGTCATATACGATCAAGATTTCTATATATCATGCAAAGGTTTGGAAGAATGTAGTCGGATATACGGTTTTGATATTGCGATCGAACTGATTGTAAGACGCATTCTTAAAACAAAATTCGAAGTTAAAACTACAACTGTTATTCAGCAAAGAGATTCCACACCGGTAACCAACGATCGCACTGGTGTACTTTTGGATGTAAGTTGATGTCTTTTTTGTATTAAAAAATATTTGAGAAATAAAATTGCTTATTTCATGATATGAATCAGTTTTTGTCCATTATGAGTCGTTTAGATAACATTGCAACTACGGATGTCGATTTTAGCGCGGAAAATATTTACCAAGATATACGAAACACATTTCTAGCTAGTAGGCCAATTGATGTTTTATTGCCTACAACTAATGCCAAACATCATTTGTGCGCAAATACAAAACCAAACCGTATTCAACCTCATCCAGTTGAGTTGAAAACTAGTAGTATAAACGTTGCATTAGATGATAACAATGATTTCAAATTAGTATTTCGAAAACAAGCAAATGAGTATGTTCACGACTGGATGTCTTCTGTTCAACAAACTAAAACACAACTAGCAGAAAAACACAATCAAATACTTGACCAGCAACCATTGTCAAAACCTGATCATGGTTCTTTTTCACAAAACCATAGTTCCTCAACACTTCAAGCATCCTCGTTTTCATCTAACATTTCAGAAGACATCTGTTTTAAAACAAAAGAGGTTAATACGGTTAAAGAAAACATCACTGGTAACAATTTTTCAAGAACACATGTGTCCGACACAAGTCAAACAGAACAAGGTCAATCGCTACAAAAAAACAAAAAACCGTATAGAGAATCAGCATGTTCGAATATACAAACACAGGCGACCGAAGATACGATTTTAAAAGAAAACACTTTAACACATTCGGTTGTACAAAGCGTAAATTCACATGTTATCGACGATACCAGTATCTTACAAAAAACTGGAACTAACGATCAAACTATCTCAAGAAAAGCTATCAAACGTAAAATTGACAACTCTTTACAACTGTCTGGTAGAATGCCCCATAAAATGAAAATATCTTCTAAAACCGATGAAGCACCAGTGAAATTATTACTCGCGCCAATTGAAATAGAGTCGTTAACAAAAAAGCCTCTTGTTAAAAAAAACCATGTAATTCAACCAAAACATCGTGGGAATTTAAACGTTAAAGTTCGAAAAAATGCAAACAAAATTGAATTGATTCCAAAACAATTGAACGTTAACACTCAACCGTGTAATGATCCTTCGCTAAAACTTGTCAACGACAAATCAGAAAAAACTAAAGGTTCTTGCACTGTAAAATCTGATAAAAGCATAGTCGAAACCATAGAACGTGTGACTGAAACGAGCGTCAACGATATTCAGTCTCAAACAAAAGAACTGAAAGAACAACAGTCATCCTTGTGTAGCGCAATCGAACAATTACGAGAAGTTTCAAAAATATACTCCGATATCACTAAGCTTAAAGGACAACAGAAAAATTGTAAACAGGATGAGAATATTCAATCCAAAATAGAAACCATGCAAATGGAACACGATGTAAAGTTAAACCAAATACAGTCTTCTATTGCTATCGCCGAAATAAATGCCAAAATTCAAGCACAGGATGTTCAATCCAAATACGAGCTAGGTTTGGGAAAATTGAAATTAGAAGAATGGAAAGCTCAACTGCAAAGTGTACTTAGTAGGGAAACTCAAGGACAAACACAGTCTCACGACTTTCAGTTGATGAAAATGAGAGCTGATATTGAAAGAGAAAAGCAACAGCAAAAAGATTGGTATGTTGCACAGGAAAGTGAACGTGAACGTATTTTCAAAAAGGAGTTGCAAGATATTCAACATAGTCAAGTTATACAAAAGGACAACATTGAGAAACAGTTTAAACAATTTCAGGAACAACAACGACAAGACCACGAAGCGAGATTAAAAGAACGGGCAGAAATGTTTGCTATTGAAATGCAGAAACTTAAATCTGAACAAGCCCTTTTCATCGAAGAACGACATAAAATATTTGCGCGTCAAATCGAGAACGACAAACAAGATTACGAGGTACACATGCTTAAAATTAAGGAGGATTTCAACAGAGACAGAGATGAACGTAAACATATAGCGGAAGAACTTTCGCAAACGAGATCGTATAATTTCGAAAGGGAAATGGAACGAGACAAAAGGATTTTTTCAGTCGACATGTGTAAAGTAAAACAGGAGTTTGAGGAAAGGATGCGTTTGATACAAGAATCTTCCAACTTTGAGAAAGATACTCGAAAGCAGCAATTTTTGTCGGAGCAGTTGGATAGAAAGCTGCAAACAACACACGCTCTTGCAAACCAAAAAGATAACATGGAAAAATATAAAGCTGATTTGATGGCGCAAATCAAAAGCAAACAAATAGAAAAACAAGACGAAAATGAAAAACTAAAGATACAAATGAAAATGGCAGAATATGAACTAAAATTGCAGGGAGCGACTATGAAGGCTTCTTTTAACAAATACCTATTTAAGCTCATACCTAGTCCGGTTACAACATTTGAATATCAGT
The DNA here is from genome assembly GCF_020536995.1 of Dreissena polymorpha. Classification (NCBI taxonomy): domain Eukaryota; kingdom Metazoa; phylum Mollusca; class Bivalvia; order Myida; family Dreissenidae; genus Dreissena; species Dreissena polymorpha. Next base: position 4,322 of record NW_026273353.1, on the reverse strand, counting down.
TGGAAAAATCAGCAGAAACTGCACCTTACTCTATCATTAGAACATTTGAACAATTGTGGAATGTGCAATACGATCAATCGTTGGATATACTCAGGCTAATAAATTCAAAAAGGAACTGGCGACCTGTGCAAAAAAAGCTGTTGAAAATTATTCATCGTTTGCTACATATTTAACTCAAGATGTTCCACACTGGATGTTAAACGCGAGATTAAATTACTGCGCTTTTTTAAAAAGACCGGGAATGTTCATGTTTAAAACGGCACCTAATTTTGTTTATTCTCGAAAACCATTGACTGAATGTCAGTTAAAACAAATTGATATGCGACGCGCAATATGTGGTCAAGTGATGGAGTTTTCAGTTCCTAGATACACTGTTTATGAGAATCACCTTATTGACAATTTAGAGTTTATGACCACTCAACTTGTATTCCCACAAAATACACAGTATAACATTGATGTATCATTAATTGATAGTGCTCTTGTAAATGATATGGTTATCTCACTTCCAGAACTGAATACTGGGTGTGTAAATGTTGATCAACAGATGTTCGCAAGTTCTATATGTAAAGATTCTCAATTGCAAAAGCGATCCAGACCTATCTACATGACGGAAAATAAAAGCGAAGCAAACAAGCGATGCCAATACTCGACTGGTGTTCAAATATTTGTATAGTTGTATTATGTTTCGTGATACAAAATAAACTAAGAAACTAAGTACGTGTCATTCTTTTGCAAGATGGAGTACTTGTATGTACACGATATCTTAACCACAACTGTTTTGAACAAACTTCTATTTCAGTATTGCTCTGTTAACAAAATTGACTTGAACAATATAGCAGAACATATACGATCGCATTTAACGAATCACCCGAATGCATCAACCGAAGTTGCGATACTTCAATGTTACGAATGCGACTCTATTGGTAATGTGAACCAAACTATGAAACAGCTAGTAACAATAATTGGTGAGCAATATACACACTATGTCTTAAATCCAGACGGATCACATGTAAAGTACTTAGCCACAGCAGATGAGTTTAATGTGAACTCGAAACGGTTTACCGAGCGGCGATTTGAAAAGGAATGTTTCTTCTCAGAGAAAGACAGTAGCAAAAGAGTTGTTGAACTAGTTGAGAATAACAGAAAAGTATATGGGAATTCGCACAAATTTGTCAATGAATTCTGCTACAATTTATATGAAGAGTATTTAGAGAACTCTGAATTCAAGGGTCGTTTAATTGAAAAACCGTTTGGCTTCCCTTTTCCATTACTGATGAATGCTTCAATGATTGCTAAAGAGACTGTTTTATTTGGCTCTGCAAAATCCATACAAATAGTCAATGATTCAAACATCACTCATTATTCGTATGAACACAAGACCCTTGCTTTCGATATAGAAACGATAATGGTTGATGATAGTGGTTGTAAAAAGGAATGTGAAATTATCCAATTGAGTGCGACATACCAAGAAGGAAAACGCTTGCGCCGGATAATAGGTATAACAATTGGCGATGCAAACATAGACCCTTCGTTTTACAGTTCTAACCAGCATCAGCAATACTTCGAAGAAACATTTCCTGAAGTTGAGATAATCTGCGTGAAAAACGAACAACAGTTAATAGAAGCGTTCATTGATATATGTACAGACGTAAAACCCGATTACTTTACTGGGTACAATGTTTTGGGTTTTGATTTTCAGATTCTGATGATGTCTGCTGAGCGCCATAAAATTCCGTTGTATGATCGGATAACCAACATGCGTGGATTTTACAAACCAATATCGTTAAATAAGTTAGAACGATCAGAAATTTGCCAGTTTGAAATAAACTACAATACGTTCCCTGGCATACTAATAAACGATTTGTACAGATGTCACAAAGGTGAAAAACTTGACGAACTCGCCAAGCAATCTTTTGGTTTTGGCAAAGAAGATGTCTCTTACACCGAAATACCAAAACTGTTTTATTCTAGCAACATTATGGACAGAAGTAAGCTTCTCAAGTACAACATAGTCGACTCTCTTCTTTGCGCCGCATTAATCAACACAACAGACAACTTTGCATCGTATACATTTTTTGTTATGTCATCAGATACTGCAAAAGTTCCACATTCACAGTTTTTCAATATGCAGAAAACAACAATGATAACGCCTATGATATATTATCGATACAAAAAGAAAAACTTGCTTCAAGATCTAAAAATCAAACCTTCGTCGGAAAACAACCGATTGATAGTCTCCGATATTCTGAAATATTTTTTATACAATGACAAGGATGTTTGCATTCCGATGGCGAAAGAGATGATTGATCAATTTGAATCCGGAGAAATCAAAACAAAGACGATCAGAAACCACTACGATTTCAATATGTATCATGAGTCGGCTCAAAGCATTGATTTTGATTTGGCTTTGAAGATTTTGGATGAACAAATACAAGCGGCAAAGAAAAAAAATTCAAAACACGGTAACTTGTATTACACGCTTACGCATTTGCTTTTGTACGTACGGTTTCTTATAGAACCAACCACAAAGCGGTTTGACACGAAATATTTATGCGATGAGTACTTTAAATACGAACAAGTTGGTCGCTATTCCATAAATTTGAAGAAATTGAAAACAATACACGTACTAGTAGAGGAAGAAAAAAGCAATGTATGTTGAATTCACTCGTTTTATTGAACATCTCGCAGGCATCAGGTTGTACAAAACTCACACCGTAAAAAACATTTTGTCAAATTACATGGAGAATGAAATGTCAAACACCAAATACAAACAACAAGTGGAGCATTTTGCATATTACCTGAACAAAGACAAAGACGGATATGTAGACAACTGGATTGATGACCGTGATACAGTCGTATAAAGAGTCATGTGTTGGACAGCGATTCAAAGACGAGTATACATCAAACACATTCTGTGAAGAGGTGTTTAGACGCATTGGTAAAAACTTACTGATGAAATTCGACAAACCGTATACGTATGACGGTGCATATATTTACTTGCCAAACAAAGGGGTGGAATTTGAAAACCCAATATGTTGCTTAGATTTTTCAAGCATGTATCCATCAATCGCTTTGAGCTCAAACATGGGACCTGAAACGATTGTTACTCAAGACACAATCATGCGCAACAAACTCATTGCTGGGGAAGATTACACGGCGGTGAATATTTACTCACGCGACGACCACAGACAAATCTGTTTGAATCCGTTATCTAAAACCGAAGCCGACAAATGCTACGTATTTTTTCTTACTCGTAAGCACGTACAATCCATAACATGCGAAGTATGGGGAAAACTTTTAGACGATCGCTTGAAATACAAGCGACAGATCGGAAACCAGTCGAATGCCAGGGATAACATGCTTGTTGAAGAGAAAAGCAACACACTTAAAATCGTAGCTAATTCTGTTTACGGTATTTTGCCCTTAATTGGGTTATGGAAAATCAGTGCATGTGTCACATCGATGGGAAGACAACACATTCAACGAGTCGGTTCGTATATTCAGGATACTCGAAAGGGTACCATTGTATATGGTGATACAGACTCGGTTATGTTTCATTTTGGTCTTAACACACACGAACTTTGTAGCTCGTTCGAATCATTGGTATCAAAAGGATGGTTGCAAGAATCAGACAGAACATCGATTGATATATACAATGATGATCCCTACAAAAGGCGTGTTTCATATCAGCAGCATTATCAAAGCGACTGGCAAACGAGCTGAACGAAATGCATATCAAACAACCACAACGGGCGATTTATCATCCACCTAGTAAGCTAGAACACGAAAAGGTTATGTTACCATTCGTGATATTCGGCAGAAAACACTATTTCGCAAAAGTTGTAGATACGGATAAAAACGACGTCCATATCATCAGAGGACTCGAAGTGCGAAGGAGAAAAATCGTTTAAGGCAACTGAGATTGTTGAAACTACAATGTTCAAAGACCTGTTACAAGAGAAACCCAACACTTTTGAAACGTTAGTGTTGCTATTCACTTGTATCGGCCTTGTTAGATGGAAGTATAGATTTGAGCCTCATCCTCGTCAAGAAAAAAAGTGTCGATGCTCAAAAACGAATGAATGTAAAGGAGGCGGGTTTCGAACTGTTCAAAAGAATGAAAGATCGTTGGTGAAATGTTGAGACAGGGGGTTTGGACAAACGTCAATCGATGTATAAAAGTTCAATCAAAATCAGCATCTGGCGTCAAAGTATGCTCGCTAACAAATTTGCAGTCACTTACGGCGAGCAAACACAAATTCGACGGATAGCAAAGCTGATGGTAAAAAACAAATTTGAACGAAGTGGTGAAAATCATGCAG